>NW_017962922.1:354039-595036 GCF_001661345.1 Ascoidea rubescens DSM 1968 | reverse complement strand
GGGGGAAGAGAGAAGAAAAGAATAATTGAAAAGTCAAAAATTAAGAAACAAGCTTGTTGAACCGAAGAAGCTGCAAAAGCCGATTCAAACAAACTGTTCTTTGGGTGACTGTGTTATGTAAATTCTGGTTTCCCTTTCTTCTGGAAAAACAAAAGTTCTCTTTCCTCTAAGAAACCAATATGTGACGATGTAAATGAAAACACCAACATATACACAAGCAACGTAGTTCATGGATGAAGCTTCTACGGGCATTGTGGAAGGAAATGCATAGAAAATAAAACAGAACAAGGTCCAGATAAGTGTCAATACGTTGCACACTAGCCCAAGCTTACCAAGAAAAAATGGGCCACGAGGAATGTTGTTTCTTCCATAAATTAATAAACAGACAGTGGGAATTGAATAGGATATGTAAAGAAGCAAAATGCAAGCGGTTATAATGGCATTATAGGCAGTTGTGGAGCCCATATAAATACAGCCAATAACAGCAACCCAGCAGTTAGACATGATGTGAGCATTGATTGGAGATTTCAAATTGGGATGGACTCGAGACCACCATCTTGAGCCTGGAATACCTCTGTCACGAGAAAAAGACCAGCACAATCGACTTTGCCATGTGTTGCTCGAAATGTTGCAAAACAAACCATTGAAGATTAGCAATGACTCCAACACAATAGCACCGGCTTTGCTCCCAGTGGCTTGATAAAAGATTTCAAGAATAGGCAATGCTGAGTTGACCACTGATTCTCTATCAGTGATGCAAAAAAACATGCTCACGCAGTAAACAAATGCTGTTGAAAATCCTAGGCAAACAGTAGTCATAAGAGTAAAGGGGATTTTTCTTTCTGGCTGATGCACCTCCTCACTCAAATGAGTGGAAGCATCAATTCCGGCAAAACACCATGTAGGGTTAACTAGACCAACAATGAAAGCTATACCTGCAGTCGACCAGCCTGTGCCGTTGGTGAAGTCTTTGAACACAAAAGAAGCAGATTCAAAACTGCCAGAGGAACACGAAAGACATGTTATCAAAGATACAGTAAAGGCTGTCAACGATCCACATAGTGCAATTGTGGTGAAGGTTGGTAGCGGCTTGCTCCATAAATTAAACAATGTAACAAACACATTGAACAATTCAAAAGTTAGAAAAATGTGCCAGGTTTCTATTTCGTAATTCGGGTTGTTTAAACTGTACGTTGCAACAATTGCTGTTGAGACAGTTAGTGTGATAGAAGCACTTGTAAAGATCGAGCCAATCCAGCCCACTGTTCCACAAGCAAACGAAAGAAACCTTTTGTATTTGGCTGGGGCTAGTTTAAATGTCCAGTAGTATTGGCCACCAGAGTTTGGATAGGCAGAGATCAATTCACTCAATGTGGCAGCAACACAGAGACTGAAGAAAAAAACAATTATCAATCCATACACAATCAATAGAGGACCTCCAGAGGCAATGCCAATGGACAATGAAGCAGAAACACCAAACCATGAGTTTGCTAGACCAAAGCTCACACCCAACAAGGACAATCTGGAGAAGTTTTTTTTCAAATCAGAAACATAACCCTCTTGGGTGACTTCTTTTTGCGAGATGACAACATCGACCTTTTCCATTTTGATGTATTGTATCGAATTATCAGTTTTGTCTTTTGTTTTATTTTATTCAGTGTGAGACCAAAACAGATAATTTTTGCAGTATTAATACCATTTTATTTCATATTGGGCTTGTTATCTTTGAAAGTTGTGCAGAAATTAAAAATCGATTAAAGTTTCGGAAATGATAAAGTTGATAGACTTATATATAATTATTGAGTGCCCAATTGAAGCAGCATACTGATAAACAAATGAGACTATGATATAACTTGAAGACAGGTATAATACCAATAAAACTAAATAAAACCAGATAAAACTAAATAAAACCAGATAAAACCAGATAATATCAGATAATATCAGATAAACCTATCAAATAAAGTCAGACTAAAGAAATGAGTTTTGGAGTTGTTATCAATGGAAAATCCAAAATCCTTATCGCGGCTAAAATAACTTAAAGCAGTGTACATAGCCGCATTTTGATTGGTTTTCTATCACCACTCCAAAAAGCAAATCCGCAGTTATTATACTATTAAATGAATAATTGTTGAGATTTTATTGGTCAAAACTGTTGGAGAAGTGTTTGCGAGATAAAAAAAAATGCAAATTCACAGAAAAAATCGCTAAAACAACCAAAGTCACTCGTTTATTTCGCTGAACTTGGTGGTGCAGAAACATCAACCGAGTTCTTATTAATTGATCAGATAATAAACCAGTTGAATGAGCCTCAAAATACTATATAAATGACAACCAAACTGGCCTACTGAGCTATGAAATCCATGAAATCCATGAAATTATTTAATCAAACTGATTATTGAATTATCAAGAATCATTGAATAGTTCTGAATTGTTGAGCAGATATGGCTGCTGTTGCTGAAAGGGAATATATTTCACCATCCAAACTTTTTTCAGTGCCTTCGAATAGTGTTAAAAAGCTCAAATTTTACAAAAATGGAAATGAAATTTTGGTTGAACCACCTGAGGTCGATGAGAGGGATGTTGCTATCAAATGTACTTTAGAAGATTTGACGGTCTCTGAGCCAGTCACATCTGAGAAAATTGCTGAAAAGTTAGAGATGTACGGTGGTTGTGTTGTGAAAAATTATCTTTCAAAAGACACTTGCGATCAAATTTTGAAAGACATTGCACCCAGAATCAAAGAAGATAAAGATTGGGATGGACATTTTTTTCCACCAGAAACCAAAAGAGTTACTGGGATGTGTATTAAATCCAAAACATGCGCTGAGTCGTTTATGAATCATCCGTTGAATGTTGATGTGTCGAATAAATTTTTGGGTAGAGAAAATGCATTCTGGATTGGCGACAAGATTGTGACTGGATATTCAAGCCCTCAACACAACTCGTGTATTACATTCAGTATTGGACCGGGAGCGAAAAACCAAGTTCTACACAGAGATGACATGATTCATCACCAAATCAAAAAATCAATGGACAAATATGAATATGGATCAGACTCAGCTCTTGGTACAGTTTTATGTCTATCAGATAAAGCCACCAAGAAAAACGGCACCACCAGATTTATTCCAGGGTCTCACAAATGGGGACATTTTGCAAGACCAAGAGACGAAGACTGTGTTCATGCTGAGATGGAAAAGGGCGATTGTTTTTTTATGTTGGCTTCATGCTACCACGGCGGTTCGGCTAATGTGACAAAAGATGAGTATCGAATTCTAACTATTTTGTTCATGACATTGGGAGTCAACAGACAAGAAGAAAACATTCAAGTTGGAACGGATCTTGATTATTATCGATCATTGAAATTTGAAACATTGAAAACGTTGGGGTTTATTGCTAGTAATCCATTTTTAGGATGGTCTGATTTAAAACAGCCCTATCATATGCTAGATTTGGATTATATTAAGAACATCCAAGAACCAGATGATTTTTATTCGAACAGCTTTACTGTTGCTTGAGTGTAGTAGAATCGGCTTGGGATTCTAATATTTTGATAGCCAATATTCTGTAAACTTTACAAAAATACATATTTATATATATATTCATATACATTTCCAGTTCAGCAAATGCTCGTAATAACAATTTTTGGAAGGGTCTCTGCATGTTGAGTTGTACTGCGCAGATGCTGCATGCATATGCCTACAGACATGTGTATCTAAAAAGTATGCAACCCATCTCTATGGTTTTGGTTCTCGATTCCACTCAAATATAAAAGTTGTATTCTCATGAACAATCCAAATTCATATAAACTAACAATTATCCTCCGTTTGTTTCGTTTGAATAAAAATAATACACCAGAACTGGATATGTCTGCGAATCTCCAAGGTCTCGTTCCTCAAAGTAATCACGATGTTGATAAAAAAATTCCGTTTTGTGTTTTTATTTAATCATCATTTTGCTTTTATTGTTTGAAATGTTTTGATTATTGTCAATAGAATCTATGTGTTATGTAAATTGTAAAGCACAAACAGATAGAAGACTTCTCCTAAGCTATTAGCGATGTTTGTGTTGTTGGAAACATAACCTCAAATTGCCAAAAATGTTTGAGAAAAATGTCCCAAGTTTTAAAAAAACTCGACAACCGTTTTCAATAAACTGCTTACAATACTGAAACTGGTTAATTGTTAGAAAAATTCAAATTATCATCAATTAATCCTCGTGCCCTGTCAATTTCTATTTGATCAATTATATTATCATTCAATTTGAGAACTTTTAAATATTTTAATTTTTCTATATTTTTAAGTTTAAATTTTGGAAATCTGATCCACCAAGTTTAATCTAGTTAAATAAATCAAATTTGAAAAATAAGGAAACTCATTAATATAATTCTGACTGAGATTTAATTTATTCAATTTGGTTAATTTCGACAATCCTTCAACTTTGTTGATGCAATTGCTAGACAAGTCAAGCTCTGTAAGATTAACCAAAGCATCTAAATTTTCAATCTTCACAATTTTTGTATGTGATAGTTCTAAGTTTTTTAAATTTATCAACCCATCTAAATTTTCAATTTTCTTAATTAACCAATTACGTGATAAATCCAAATACTCTAGATTGACCAAATGGTCTAGATTCTCTATTTTTGGGATTGTGTTACGTCTTAGTATCAATTTTTTTAAATTTTTTTGTGTATCTAAGTTTTCAATTCTCTGAATTACCCCATTTGATAAGTTCAAGTATTTTAGATTGATCAATCTGTCTAATCTTCTAACTATTCTAGTCTCTTTATGAGATATTGTTAATCTCTTTAAATTAAATAATTTATCAGCAGTTACAATTTCATCCAGGTAGCGCTGAATAAGTTTGAGTATATTTATAAAAGAAAATACCATAGTTTCTAAAGTAAATTTTTGGATGATGCTATTAGCAAATGTAATAAAATGAAAATCATTATTCAAATTTATTTCAATGAAGCTTTGATAAAAACAATCAATTGAATCATTAAAATGATGATAGTTGATTGTATGTGAATCATGAAATTTGGTATGAGGTGTTTTCAAGACTCCTGACAAACGAGACCAGTCTGGACATCCAAAGTATATGGTGGTATTCTTTAAATATTTTGAGTTACTTGATATCAGCTGTGCAATGTTTCTAATACGAGTCAAATTTGCGTCTTCAAGCAACTCGAAAACATTAACAAAAAACCGAAAATGTTCTATTTTGTTTGGATTCCTTGCTAGTTGGTTGAGAATATCAAAGCTTCTCGTTTTGTCTAGATATTCAAAATACATTCTCCAAACTGTACAAAAATTCAATATATTCAGCTCAAATAGATGCAAATGATTGAAGCGAATCTTTAAAAATTGTTGTTCATTGATAATAGGCAGATCGGTTAGCAATACATCCCTGAATAGTAATGATGATGCTGCAAACGTAATCACATTGCTGTTTGATAAGCTGAATAGCCACAATATATTCATTGGCAATTGATTGAATATTGCCTTGACCAACTCAATAGAAAGCTTGTTAATAGGATATTTCCGTGATTGTATTACTTTAGCTTTATTTGAATCATTGTTGTGATATTGTCTGCAAAACAGTTGATTGATATTCATTGTGTAAAGTGAGTCAAAGCAGTTATTATTTTGTGAATGCAGATTCAGATGAATGGATAGGATAGAAGACAGGTTCTTGACGTATTTATATATCTTCTAAAACCAAATAAAAGCATACTGGAAGACATATTGATGGATGTAATTTGTTATTCAGTTAAGTATTGTTTTGACTAAAGGTTGGGTCAAAAACAACGAATAATTAGGTGTATTTTGGGTCTTGTAAAGTTTGCAAGAAGTATTAAGTCCAATAGTTCCAATAGTTAGGTATAATATAAAAGAGAAAAGAGGAAACATAAATAGAAAGTGAGAAGGAGATGGTCGCGTGACCAGATGTTGAAAGTATATCTGGTTCGGGTGTTGACGGGAACCTAAACACAGACTCAAAAGCCGGTTAAAGTTTGCGTGCAGACGGAGAAAAGCCTTGAGCAAAGAAAAAGAAAGAGAGAAAACAATTATCAAGTCAGGTATTCAGTTGGGTTGTTTTAACCATCAATGAAGCTTTTGTGCTGAAGATAGGGTTTGGGAGACAGGAAGCTCCTAACAATAAAAACAACATTGAAACAGAGATACGGTTTATCCTGCTTGTTGAGGCGGCTGGTTACGTAAGCGTAAATTGTAGTCTAATTGACTGCAGTGACCTGCGTTTGGTTTTCAAGGCACTGTTTTGAAAGCGGCATTCCCACAAGAGCGATTTGAACAGCGAACGCACTTGCAGCGGTTGGCCCGGTGGTGACTCATGGACGTGAGAAACAGGTTTTGCGAGTGTGATAGGCGGTAATGTGCACTGCGTCGGGAATTTGTTCAGCACAGAAATTCAGCCAGAGCGGAGCAGAACAAGGAGCGGAAGCTGCGGCACATGTGCAGTGGCCAGCGATGCGGGCGCGGAACCATTGCAGCCTGACTCGCTAAAACTGCACACACTGCTGCCTCCCGCAGTGGACCAATTAGCGGCGGTCGTGGCAAGGAACCGTGTCGCTGGCGACGTGTTTTTGCAGTTGCCAAACGACGCACATTTGCTACAAAACGGAGGACGACCGTCGCTCTATAAACCGATCCCAGACCCATTAAGATTTGTTCACCTGCTGGATTGTATGATAATTATTCACCACTATTCCCATTCAACAACCCTTTCCACCTCATAGTCAGCTCAAAAGTCACTTAAGGTTTATTCTGATATTGGGTGTCTTTTTTCTACGAGTATAAATTCTTCTTTATTTGGCACTATTTTGTTAGTCTAATCACTGTCTTTTTAGAATTGCTACAATAAGGGTTTTCCATTTCCTTTTATAAAGACAATTATCCACTTTGCTATACTTTATCACCTTTATTTCGTTTTTTGTTTTTAATTGAAATCAGTCAATTCACATCATCGTCAATCAATAAATGAGCTTGAACAACTTTATATATCTAAACAATTCAAAGTCAAACTCCAGTATCTCTCTAACTGATGTGACGGTTTCCACCTCTATCAATTCAAATACAAAGATAATAGAAAACCAAACTATAGTATTGAGAAAAAACGCTTCCTTTTCCAATTTTAATGACATATCAAGTATCATAAGCAATGATGAGTATGATTCTATCAATTCAAGATTCAATCATAATCATCAAAATCAAAATCAAAATGCCAGTGGCATTGCCAGTTGCATTGCTAATTCTAACGCGAATACTAGTAGCAACAAAATGAAATTTTTGTTGAATTCCATCGAATACGTTCCAAGCAATGACTCAAATCCAAAAAACTTGTTCAATAAATACAACAACTACAACACTAATTACAATTATATCACCAACAACAAAAGGAAGAGCTCACTACTATACAACAAAAACAACAATAACACTGCCCAAAACAAATACGAATCGTTTATCTACGACGATTTCAAATCAAAATATATCAATCCAACAAACATATCCTTCAGAGTCAACTCAAGAAAAAATTACCAGAATCTATACATAAATGACAATCAACTAAAAGATATCTCAAACTTGCCTAACAACAACAACAACAACAACACATCTAATAACAATAACCAGTTTGTTTCATTCACGCCTTTCGAATCTTACTACTCAGACTTGGAAAATGATATCGATAACGGCGAGGAAACTGATAAAACTGATAAAACTGATAAAACTGATAAAACTGACCTAACTGATCCCACCGATACTGAAAACAACACCATTCTAAAGATTAAAAAAAACAGAAAAATCAAAAACAAAAAAAAATCAAAAAAACTAAATCAAAAATTTCACCTAGACCAACTAGATGATGAAACTGACATTACTGATATCGAAAACGAAACTGACACCAATAACAATATTCCTTCAAGTCCAAAAAAGAAAAAAAAAATAATCAACTCCAAATTTAACTCAAAACTAAAACTAAACGACTTCTTTTTTAACTTAAATCTAAATAACAATGCCATAAATAACAATTTCAACAACATCACAAACACAAACAAAAACAAAAACGTTGTCCAATTAGATACTAATGACGAAATTAATCCTAATGCCACTTTTACCAATGAAACTATCAAAAATAAAATGTTCACAAACAAACCCTTCAAAAACATGCTCAATACTTTCAAATTCATGGGGACTCCAAACACTGTATAACTACAATACTATACCATCAATAGTCTACTTTTTTACTTCTACTGATATCCTCTTTTAATGTTTCTAATGCTTACTTTTTCCTTTCTTTCTTTCATTCATTCTTTCTTTTTCCTCCCCCTCCTACATCCATTCTACTCATTTTCTTACAATTCTGTTACATTCTTACATATAATATAATATAGATTCACCTTCCTTCCCGATCGGGTCGTTCTCAAACGTGACTGGTTTTTCAAACAAGGCTTTCACGCACGTGCTATCTCACGTGGTTTGCCTTCCATATCTCTCTTGATTTAGTTCTTGAAATATAATCTCCAAAGGACATCAACCACTGTAATCCAACTCTTCGTATCGATTGCCAATTGCACATCCCTCAATAGGTATTTCCATATACATACTCTTTTACTACTCACCTCTTCCTCTTTCTTCCCTTCCTTAACTGCTCTTGTTTCTCTCGTTGCTCGCTTTTCATACTCATCCATGGGTATTCCAAAGTTTTTTAGATTCATCTCCGAAAGATGGCCATTGATAAGCAAATTGATTGACGAAGACCTCATACCGGAATTTGACAATCTATATCTCGACATGAATGGTGTCATACACAACTGCGCTAACTCAAATGGCAAGGTCCTCGACTTTGACAACTACGACGACCTAATTGACAAACTCAACGACGACGAACTATACCAAAAGATTTTCGCCTACATTGAACACCTATTCGAAATTATCAAACCAAAAAAAACCTTCTTCATGGCAATTGACGGCGTTGCCCCAAGAGCAAAAATGAACCAACAAAGAACAAGAAGATTTAGAAAAAGTTTTGATGCTGAAAAAAATATTAAAAGTCTAGTCAAAAAACACAACGGAAATTTTCAATCACATTCAAACGACCTTGATTCAATCCCCTACGACGATGCTTACGAATTGAATATAAGAAAACAAAATGATAACCTCTTTGATTCAAGTGCGATCACCCCCGGTACTGAATTCATGCACACCTTGACAAAAAATTTGAAATTCTTTATCCATAAAAAGGTCTCCGAGGATCTAAATTGGGCCAATTGTAACATCATTCTTAGTGGTCACGAAGTCCCAGGAGAAGGTGAACATAAAATCATGCACTACATAAGATCTTTGAAATCTCAAGATGATTACAATCCAAATTTAAGACACTGTCTTTATGGTTTAGACGCCGATTTGATCATCCTCGGCTTAGTAACCCACGACCCTCACTTCACCTTGCTAAGAGAAGAAGTCCAGTTTGGTTTTCAAAGAAATTCAAAAAACGACAACAACAACTCTTCAATCGCTTTTCAAAATAACTCCTCCTTTTTGGATAACCAAAAATTCTACTTATTACATTTATCAATATTAAGAGAATATCTAGAATTGGAATTTATTGACTTGAAAAAAAGCTTGAAATTCAACTACGACTTCGAAAAAATCTTGGATGACTTTATATTGATTTTATACGTTATAGGTAACGATTTCCTACCAAATTTACCCGATTTACATCTAAATAAAGGTGCTTTTCCTCTACTAATCAAATTGCTAAAGCTTTCTCTCATTCAATCAAACGATTACTTGAACAACAATGGAAAAATTAATTTCCATAATTTCAAACACTTTTTAAATAACTTGTCAATTTTCGAATTTGAAGTCTTTGAATCTGACGTTATCGATCTTGAATGGTTCAATAAAAAGTTGGAAAACATTTCAATTATAGGTGAAAAAAAAAGAAAAAAACAAGGAAAACACCTAATTATTAATGAATCTAATAAATCTCAAAAAATTAATAATGAAGATCTCATTAATAATACTGATATACTTCATCAACTGTTTACCCCTCCAGATGTCCCAATTTATAACCTTCTTGACAACAATGTATCGGATTCAGAATCTCCATTCGATTCTAATGATAACCACTCCAATACTGATTCCGATGTCGACTCGGATGAGGATTTAAATGTTCCTACAAACTTATTCAACTTTATCAAGCCTTGGTTACTAGATCTTTACTCTTTGGATTCAAAACCTATAGATCTATCCTGTATTGACGATTCAGACATCCCTTCATTGTTAATACCAAATAATTTGATTTCAACAAATGATTCATTCGATCAAAATTTGAACTTTTTGAAAAAATTGGCCTTTGATTTAGACTTGATTATTGTTCATAACCAAAAACTAAACACCTACACTCTAAGACTTGATATTGATGGCATTGATTCTTTTGAATCAGATGAAGAATTTAAAGATCGAATTTTTAAAAACATTAAACTAATAAAATCCTTCTCAAATAATTTAATATTTGAAGATGCAACTTCAGTTCTTTTGAAAAAGTCTATTTATGACAAGAAATTCATTAAATGGAAAGAAAGCTATTACAAAAGCAAATTTGGTTTCAGTGTCATCGATGAGCCAGAAAAACTCGCAAATTTGTGCACAAATTATATTGATGGTTTACAATGGGTATTAGATTATTATTACAAAGGCTGCTCTTCCTGGTCTTGGTTTTATAGATACCATTTTCCTCCAAGGATCTCCGATATTAGCAAAGGTATTTTAAGTGATGAAAACAATATTCAATTTGATTTAGGAACACCATTTAAACCCTTTCAACAGTTGATGGCTGTTTTGCCAAGTGCCTCAAATAAATTAGTGCCTTCAGTTTATAGACAGCTCATGCTTGACTCTAAATCACCTATTTTTGACTTTTATCCACTTGATGCAGAAGTTGATAAAAACGGAAAAACAGCTGAGTGGGAATACGTTCTAAAATTGCCATTTGTTGACGAAAAAAGATTAATTGAAGCAATGCAACCTTTTGATTCACAACTAACACCAGAAGAAATATTTAGAAACACTTTTGGAAATGATTTGATCTTTCAATTTAATCCTCAAGTGACCAATCACTACAAATCTCCCCTACCAAATTCCTTTAAAGACCTAGAAGAAGACAACTGCGTTGAAACAGTATTTGTCTTGCCGAAAATTAAGAATGTTAATCGATTTAATAGACTATGTAAAGGCGTCAAGTTAGGTCTTGATGCTCTTGCTAATTTCCCTACTTTAAAAACTGTTCCTTTTGATTATAAATTATCTACTGATAATCTTGTTATTTTTAATCAACCTTCAAAGACAGAATCAATGATTTTAACCATAAGGAATCAATATGAGGATGTGAACCATAATGGAGGAGATTTTGATGAATTTTGTGCTGAATATTTGGGTAAAATTGCTTATTTTTCATATCCATTTATTAAAGAATCTCAAATCGTGAAGATTTCAAACAAAAGATATGCCTATAAGTTTGATAAATACTCTAATCCTAAAAGGAAAATATTTTTATCTTCAGAAGAAGTTTCAAAATTCAATGAAACTTGTGGAGATCTTGCTACAAAATACCATTCATCAAAGGGTATAATTCTTGATGAAATTGAGGTTTTGATTACCATTAGATCTACAAATGGATTGATCAGAGATGAACAAGGTGCTTATGTTAAAACATTTTCAAATCACGAAGAAGTTTATCCTTTGCAGTTGATGGTCAAGGATATAAAAAATAAAGACTTAAGATTTCAAGAAAAGCCTCCTTTACCACTTTCAAAAGAATTTCCAACTGGATCCCATGTGCTATTTTTAGGTTCATTTGGGTATGGTTGTTCTGCGGTTGTTGCAGGTCATACAAAAAATAAGCTATCTTTAACTATTACTAAGACACCCGAAAAATATGAAACAAAAATTGGACGTCAAAAGGCTGTAGAAGAGGAAGCTAACTCAAGATATTATCGTGCAGCTGAAGCATGTCGATTTTTGAACTTGCATCCACAATTTTTATCCAGAATTGCTTCAAAATGCATAATAAATGGCCCCAAAAATAAGAAAATCAACGTTGGATTGGATTTAAAATTTGAGCGTCGTTCTTTGAAGGTTGTTGGGTATACCAGAAGAGCACTTAGAGGTTGGGAATATAGTTCTTTAGCAATTAAATTGATACAGAACTATAGTAGCTTTTTTCCTGAATTTTTCAACAATTTGAAACGAAATTTATTGGGTTTTGATTCTTTACCTTCTTTTAGTGATATGTATCCTAAGGTTAAGAATGAAGAAGAATTGGTAGAAAAAATAGCAACGATTACTTCTTGGTTACAAAATGTTAAATCAAAATTGATTATAACAACTTTGGAAAGCGAACTTTTGAGCAGAGAAAGTATCAAACAGATAGAGGATTTTATTGACTTATACTCTCTTGTGCCAGGTAAGGATACATCGATCAATATTAAAGAAGTCCCCAGAGAGGCTGTGATTGATCCCAAAAGCTCATTTCAGTTATTGAAAAGACAAAGGTTTTCTTTAGGGGACCGAGTTGTTTATATTCAAAATTTTGGTAAAGTTCCATTATTTTCGAAGGGTTTTGTTGTGGGAATATTATGTGAAGAATCAGGTAAGATCAAATTACAAATTGTATTTGACAATTCGTTGGTTAGTGGAAACACATTAGGAGATCGATTAAAAACTAAAAGAGGTCTTACTGTGGATTCATCATTTTTGTTGAATCTTACAAACAAGCAATTGATTTATCATACAAAAGCTTCATTAGAGAAAGAAAAGGAGAGTAAATTACAAATGAACAAAAGTCATTTTAAAGGTGATTTTAATCACAATAACCATGGGTATAGTCAAACTCCAAGTCATTATGCTAAAGCACCATATGCGAAGAAAGTGGTTCATAAAAAGGAAATTGACAAGCAGGTCATATCAGAATCCCAAGTTGTATCAAAAAAGGCATCAAAAGACACCACAAATGAATCTTCAAAAGAAAATGACAAGAAAGCAGATCATACAGTCAAATCAGACGGATCTAGGGAATTACTAGCGTTATTAAGAGGTTCACAAAGTACTAAAACTGAAAAAGTGCCAGGAAACACTCAATCTAATAATAGTAGCAATACTAGTAATAGATTGGAAAATTTATCCAAGCCAATTCAAGCCAAAAATGTTTATGGAGAAATTATGGCGGAAGTAAATAAAGGAGCACTTTATCCAAATCCTGGATTCATTCCTATTCCACATCCAGGGCAGATGTTACCACCAGGTGCTCAAATGCTGCCTATGATGGTTCCTGGATATCAAAACAATATTTTCATTCCATCAAATTATGGAATGGTAATGGCGCCAGTTTATGAACCAGCCCAAGTTTTGCCAACCAATGATGAAGCAACCAACGAGGTTAAATCGCTACTCAGAGGACTTGGTGGTCTCAAAATTAATTCTCCTGATGAAAATCAACAACAAGAAACTCAAAATATATCACAAGAATCAGTCTTTAATCCCTCGAACACAGGGCCAAACAATGCGACTGTTAACATTAATAATAACAACAATCAATTTCTACAGCATGATGGTTATGTTCCTAATGAGCCCAGAGGTCAAAGAAGTTCGAACTATAATCAAAGAGGTAGGGGTGGTCGAAACAATAGAAACGGAAGAGGCAATTTCCGAAATAATGATAGAAATAATAGAAATAGCAATAGCAACGGTTCTGGTTTTAGTCCTAATCAAAAAAAATATAACAATCGTCATTATTATGGAGGATCTTATAATAGGACTGCAAATGACGAGAGAACTAGTGATGATTAGGTTTTTTTTTAATTTTTCCCAACTTTTTTTTTTTATTAATATTTTATGTTTTTAGTTTGGGTTTTTTAATTTTTTAATGTACATTGTAACCTTTATGTTTTAAATCATAGTTGTTTTTTAAGTCTGGAAGCTTTTAATGAATTATTTGATGATGTAACTGTTATATAATTGTGTATGATTACTGTTTTAAATCTAGTTTTTTGGTTCGAAGCCTAATAAATTTCTATTTCTTTTTGTGCTTTTTGCTCAATTTACTCAATTTCTAGCAAAGAAACGCCGAAAACTGAATTTATGTTCTAATTTATTGTGTCTGTTGATTGAAAACGACTAAATGTAGCAAAAAATGGGTCTATTTATCTATGGAATATCCAAGTCTAAACACTAAATTTGTTTTCTATTAACTTTATCAATTTTGGAAATATGATATCAGAGGTCTCGCCTTCAACGCTATGTAATATGCCTCTTTTTTGGTAGTACTCTTTTAATGGAGTTGCTTCGTTGTAATAGGTCTCTAACCTTTTTTTGAAAACTTCAGCGTTATCATCTGGTCTTTTTGTTAATGGTTCACCAGTAACATCGTCTTTATTTGGAACTCTGGGAGGATTGTACTGTATATTATAAACTCTGCCAGATGGTTGGTGAATCCACCTATTTTCGATTCTTTCCAAAATTACACTTTCTGGAACTTTTAACTCGACAACCAAATTGATCAAAGAATTGTGTTTACTTAAATTTTCATCGAGTTTCAAGGCCTGAGTAACAGTTCTAGGAAACCCATCTAATAACCAAGACCTTGAGTCATTTAGCAACTTCTCAATCTTAAGATTTTTGAATATCAAGTCGATGATAAGACTGTCTGGCACCAAACCACCTTTTTTAATTGTGTTTTCAACCTCCAAACCAATTGGGGTCTTTGAAGAGATTTCTTGTCTCAATAAGTTCCCACTAATAACAGTGCACAAGTCTGGATGGTGCTTGACCAATCTAGTTAGCTGTGTTCCTTTTCCAGCACCAGGAGCACCTAACAAAATGCATCTAAATGGACTGAGCATGTTGGTCTTCAATCCAAGTTGAATATTTAATATTCGAAATAACTAACAAAATCCATTTGATGATGAAAAATCTCGTCCCAAAACTCATACACCGGTCCCTTTTTGCTCCGATCCCGGTATCTATCACGTGTTTTTTCACACAAAATTTTTTTAAAGTTTTAGAAATTTTTCCTTAGGGCAGAGAATTGATCAAATAATAATTGTTGGTTTGCTGAATTCAGATACAATAGCTCAGAAATATGGTCAAGTCCTACCAACGTTATGAACAGGAACGCTGTTTTGGTGTAATAACTTCTAATAGCAATGTCATCTGGCAACCCTACGCTGATTTAAAGGCAAAGCCTTCGGGAAAGATAGTAACCGCAGGTTTGGAAGAGCTATTGATCTGGGATATAAAAACAGGTGAATTGATTCGAAAGCTAAATGACAATATCAATCCTGGTGCCTATGACTCAAATTCTTCAAAACCTCCAGCTGAAATCACTTATTTGCAATATCACGCTGAAAATAACATTGTTGCTGCTGGTTACAGTGATGGTAATATCAAAATATGGGATCTAACATCAGGTTCTGTCATAATCAATTTCTCTGGTCACAAATCTGCCATTACAATGTTGATTTTTGATAAAACTGGAACAAGATTGTGCTCAGGATCCAGGGACTCTAATATAACCCTTTGGGATCTTGTGTCTGAATCTGGTTTATTTAAATTAAGAAGTCACAAAGACCAAATAACCGGATTATGTTTTATATCCCCTCAAAACACAGCTGAGAGTAATCTAAGCACAGAAAATAATGATCTCAGTCTGATGGAAGAGGAGTGGCTAGTAAGTACCTCTAAGGATGGATTGATCAAGCTATGGGACTTAAAAACGCGTCAATGTATCGAGACTCATCTAGCTCATACTGGCGAATGTTGGGCTTTGAATGTTAATAACTCAAATACAATTGCTATAACTTCTGGAGTTGAAAATAATTTCAAAATCTGGGAAATAAATTTATTGAATGAAGAACATAAATTAATTGAAAAGGCAGTGATCAAAAAACAAACTACTTCAAAATGTTTAAACATTCAATTTAAATATATTTCAAACTCATTGAACTTTTTTTTTGTTCAAAATTTAGATAGAACCTTGGAAATCTACAGAATTCGCCCACTTGATGAAGTGAATAGTTTATTGAAAAAAAAAAAAAAAAAACTTGAAGAAAAATTAAAATCAGATCAACCTGATAGTGATGATGAAAACGATGTACAGAAAAAAATCGACGAGAAAATGAACGCCTTGAAGTTTTCTACTCAATACCATCCTGTTACTATTATTAGAGGCTCTTCTAAAATTAGGAGTTCTGCATGGGGTAATTGCACTAGCAATTCTTTATCTTTATCACTTTCCTTAAACAACAATTCTATTGAAAATTTCAAAATAGATCTACCAGATTCAGTCAAGAAACTATCTATAACAAATAAAGATATTACTTCCTCAAAAACTTCAACAATAGAGTTAAAGGGCCATAGAACCGACATTAGAGCAATAGATATCAGTAGTGATAATAAGTTATTGGCAACTGCATCAAATGGCTTGCTAAAAATATGGAACATTAAAACAACAAACTGTATTAGAACATTTGATTGTGGTTATGCTCTCTGTTGTAAATTTCTACCTGGTGGTGCTTTGGTTGTTTTAGGAACTAAAACAGGAGATGTTGAGCTATATGACTTAGCTTCCTCTGAATTATTGGATTCTGTCAAAGCTCATGAAGCTGCTGTTTGGTCATTAGATGTAACCCCGAATGGTAAAACCTTAGTGACAGGTTCTGCTGATAAGATGGTCAAATTTTGGGATTTTAAAGTGGAACAAGAAACAATTTCAGGAACTGATAAAACAATTCCAAAATTAAAATTATTTCATAGCAAAGTTCTTGAATTATCTGACGATATTTTGTCTGTTAAAATTTCCCCAGATTCAAAATATTTAGCTATTTCGTTATTGGATAGCACAGTTAAAGTATTTTTATTTGACACACTAAAATTCTACTTGAGTTTATATGGTCATAAATTACCTGTCCTATCCATAGATATTTCATTTGATTCCAAACTCATTATAACATCTTCTGCTGATAAAAACATTAAAATTTGGGGTCTAGATTTTGGTGACTGCCATCGTTCTCTTTTTGCTCATCAAGATTCAATTATGTCTGTCAAATTTATTCCCAACTCACACAATTTTTTCTCAGGATCTAAAGATGGATTGGTTAAATATTGGGATGGTGACAAATTCGATTGTATTCAAAAATTACCAGCTCATCAATCTGAGGTCTGGTCGATTGCTATATCTGGTGATGGCAATTTTGTTGCATCCACTTCCCACGATCATAGTATCAGAATATGGAGAGAAACAGAAGACCAGGTTTTTCTTGAAGAAGAAAGAGAGAAAGAAGTAGATGAATTGTATGAAGCGACTTTACTTAATTCATTGGAAGATGATGAGAACATGAAAAATACAGGCAAAGAAAATGAGGAGGATTTTGATGAGGTAACAAGGGCAGGAAGACAAACAACAGAGACATTAAAAGCTGGTGAAAAGTTAATGGAGGCTCTAGATATGGGTACAAAGGATTTGGAAGAGCAATCAGAATACAACAAATTGTACCAGGCATGGCTGAAGAACCAATCTCTTGCAAAACCATCACAACCTTCAAGAAATCCTCTACTAGTTGCATTGGGGGATATTTCATCAGCAGATTATGTAATAGGTGTTATTCAAAAAATTAAACCTTCCCAGCTTGAAGATTCTTTGTTAGTGTTGCCATTTTCTTACACCTTAAAGCTCTTAAAATTTATGGAGATATGGACGTCTTTCAAACACGATAACTATAGCAAGCTGGAACAAAACAAAAATTACTTAATCAACAATTTATCCTTATTGTGCAGAATATTGTTTTTCATTATTGCAAATAATCATAAAGAATTGATAAGTCAAAAGAATGAAAACCTTAGGAGCCAGTTAATAACAGTTAAAAGCCAATTAAGAGTGTATTTGAATAGGAGCTGTGATGAACTAGGTTATAATATTGAGGGCTTAAAGTTCATAACTCGTGAATGGAATTATAAGCACAATACTGAATATATCGACGAATATGAACAAAGAGAGCATGAAGATAAGATGGCTAGAAAGAGAGTCTACACCACAATTGCTTAAACACAACAAAAAATATATTTATTTACAAATTGAAATAACCTATTGTTTGTTAGTAGGAATAATCTATAAGAAATTGCTATGTTAGCAGCATCATAAATGACTTTCCATTGTTTTATACGATATTGGGATAGTATCGGCAATAATATCATTGCTCCACACAGCTTTAATAACATCCCAAAATTCTTCGACATAATGTACCTCAATTCCCAATTTTTCTTTTATGTACTTTTCAGGCTCCTCAAATATATCCACATTATGGATATTTTCCTGTTCCTGTTTTATTATTGAAATAAGTTTGTCTTGCATATCTTTTTGTTTTTGAACAACAGTGTTGTCTGTATTTATAGTGTAGTTTGAATCTATGTTGTCCAAATACTCCTGAATTATGTCTTTTCTATTGGCCCTTGGCAATAAAACTTTTGTGACTTTACCAGATAGATGAGCTCCAAGTAATTTTTCTCTAACACCGCCAATAGGCAAGACTAATCCCCTTAGAGTAATTTCACCTGTCATTGCAAAAATAGGATCAACAGGAATTTCTAGTAACAAAGATAACAATGACAATGTGATTGTTATTCCAGCACTTGGTCCATCTTTTGATACTGCACCTTCAGGAACATGTAAATGAATCTGAGAGCTTGAAAGCTTTTCAAGAGCAGCCTCGCAGTCAATGTTCACTCCACTTAATAAATTTCTTGATAAAATGAACTTGACTAATGATACACCAATTTTGACACTTTCACTTAAAACAGATCCTAGTTTTCCAGTCGTAATTAATGAATAGGAATCTGCAGGAACCGAAATTGTTTCAAATAACAAGGTTGATCCAGATCCATTTGAATTGTAACTTAACCCATTAACCACGCCATATCTAGTTGAAATCTTGGAGTATGTTAAATTATTTTTAATTGACGATGAGGAATTAAGAGGAGGGAGACCAAGGTATTTAAACAATTCGTTTTCTGAAACTAATGGGCTGTAATCAGATTGTGATATGTCTTCTAAAATAGCATCGTTTTTCACAAATTTTGAGTATTCGATTGCCTTGCCTCTGCAAATTGCACTAATTTGCCTTTCAAGATTTCTAACGCCTGCTTCAGGGTGAGTGAAATCAAGAATTAACTTCATAATAGTGTCATCATCAACTTTAAGTGCATTTTTTGGTAATCCGTTTTTCAGTAACTGTTTGGGTAAAAGGTGTTTCTTTGCAATTTTAATTTTATCGAATTGGTTATATCCAGTAATTTCAATAACTTCCATTCTATCCATCAAAGCAGGATGTAATCTAGAAATATCGTTAGCTGTACATATAAATAGGACTTGAGACAAATCAATTGGAAAGCCAATAAAATGATCAGTGAAAGTTGAATTTTGTTCTGGATCTAAAACTTCCAATAGAGCAGCTGATGGATCACCATTAAGACTTCCTCCTTTTCCACCACTTTGAACTTTATCAATTTCATCTAATAAAATGACTGGGTTTAAAGATTTGGATTTTCGTAAAGCTGATACTAAAACTCCAGGCAATGCACCTACATAAGTTCTTCTGTGACCCCGGATCTCAGATTCATGATTGATACCACCAAGAGAGATTCTTTGAAATTGTCTACCCATTGTCTTAGCCACAGACTTTGCAAGAGAAGTTTTTCCCACGCCAGGTGGACCATAAAGACATATAATGGGAGCTCTAGAAACACTCAAATTTGATTTAGATGATAATTTATTCTTTCCAATGGAAGTTGGTTTTTCATTATTTTGTTCATTTTTATCATTTTGATTATTATTCTTAGATTCAACGCTTTCACCTAAAGTAATTGCTTCAAAAAACTTCTTTTGTAATTTAATTTTTTCCTCGTTAGAAACTTTTTTTTCGTTTTGGTTTTGGTTTTGGTTTTGGTTTTGATCTTGATTTTGAGATTCAATTTCATTTTTGTTATCAATAAATTTGTTATCCTTCTCGATTTGTTTGGCTAATTTTGATGCTTCAATCTTTGAAAGTAGGTTTAAAACTGCCAAATACTCAATTAATCTCTTTTTAACATTTTTCAAGCCATAATGATCAGCATCGAGTTGGATTTGAGCTTTATTTAGATCAACTGTTGGTACATCATTTTCAAGGCTCCAAGGCAAATCGACGATTGTTTCCAAGTAACCTAATAGAGTATTATAGTCGCTTGAATTTCTCAATTGAGATGATTTTGACATTCTAAATAGTCTGTTAAAATCTTTTAGAAGAAGTTTTAAACCATCTGGATGAATCATAATTGAAGAATTTTTCGAAGATAAGTCCATAAAGAATTGTTCAAATTTTTTCAATTCAAGATCATCTTCCTCGTTCCCAAAATTATTTGGATTGTCACTTGCCAAGAAAGGAAGGGGAAGACCTAGAGGGAAGAAGTTTTTTTTGAATATATTTTTTTTTTCATTTGAATTATTTGAGATATTTATAGGGAGGTTGTTATTTGAATGAATGTTGGGTGTGTGGATGTTTAGTGATTGATTTTTAAAATTGTCTAATAAGAAAATTGCAGCTGAATGATTTGATAAAAGCAATTTTAATTTTTGACTCTCGGTAGCATTCTCAAAAAAGTTGTTAATGATAATTTCATTTGCATCTCTAAGTAAAAGATCAAGGATGGAGTTGAATTTTTTCAAAATTTTTAAAGAAAAATCTATTCTTTTAAAAGGATTTAATTCAGTCAAGTTTTTGTATTTCAAAGAAGTTGAAATTGGTAGGATTGAGATTACTAAATCGAAAAAGTTTATTATAGATGTTAATAGTTGAAGTTTATTTAATAGTGAGTCGGATTGTTTTAATTCTTTTAGATCTTTGGGGTCCTTTGGGTCATTACATATTTTGAATAAAGTTTTGGTTGAATTCGAGGGAACTAGGAATAAGAGTTCATCATTTAGTTGGTTATATTGAGTGATCGACCATTGGTGAAAATAATTTTTATAAATTTTTTTCAATTTTAAGATGTTTGAGGATAAATGAGATGATTTTGCAGATTCAGATTGATTAAAGGATGGGATTGTTGTTGTGCCATTTAGTTGGTAGTAAAGAATACTAGCAACGGGAGAAGCAATTAGTATCAAGTCATTAGTATCCTTGATAGAGGTTGAAGAGTGTTTTAATAATTTTTCATTATCGATATTGTCAACATTATTTTTGTTATTATTGCTAGGAATGATATTATTTTTGGTATTGCTAGGAATAGTATTACTGTTGTTGTTATTAATGTTAGTGTTGGAGAATGGTAATAAAGGTTGGTTCGAATTTGAGAGCTTTCTATTTAAAGAGTTAAGAATGTTTTTGTTTTTAATTTTTAAGCCATTTGAATAATTTCTTGAAAATTGACTAATGTTTTCAAAACAGTTGTTGATAAGATAATGAAAATCATTTAGTAAAGTTGACAAACTTTGGTTATTTGATAAATAAGAAAATTGGTCTAATTTTTTGATAAATTGGAAATTATTTTTAAAGTTTGAACTTGAAGTTAAATATAGGGATAAATCATTAAAATATAGTTCATTTAAAGTTTCTCTGGAAATATCATTTGAGGAATTTTGATTTTTCTTTTTAAATGCACTAGGTTCGAAATTAATTAATTTACTTCTTGATATAGCTTTCATAGTTAAAATGAGATTGGAGGGAATTAGGGGATCGGAAGCGACCTCTAAAATTCTGCAGATAGTTGAGATGTTATTATCAGCAGAAGTGGTTAGATTTGCATTTAAACTTGAAGTCGAAGCTGAATTTGAGCCGGAATTTGAATTTGAAGTCGAAGCTGAAGTCAAGATGGGTAATTCTGAATTGAATAGTGATATGATAAGCCAAGGTTCAACAAGATCGTCATCCGATAAAAAAATCGGGGAGTTGACGTTGTCGTTACTATCATCAACATTATTAGCATTGGTATTCTCACCCTCAATACCTTTAATTAATTGGTAATAGTTGACAATAATATCTTTGAACTTCAAGCTATCATTTAGAGTTTGCTTTGAAATATCAATATTGTTAAGCTCGCCTTTGAAATTGCTGGAGTTACTGATTATGTTGGCAAAAAGCTTTGCAAAAATAGAGTTAGAGGAGCCCAAGTCAAAAGTTGGTTTGTTGTTTTGAATGAACAAGCCAGAGTACTTTAGTATCAAGTCGAAAACAAGCTGTTTCTGGACCGAGATCTTGTAGATGATTCCAGGGAGCAACACAAAGTTGCTGGTAGCAGAAGAAAGAGAAGACAAGTCATAGGTCAACAAAGAAAGCCTTTGCGTGTCTGTGTTGGAGTTCCAGCCAAAGAAGCTCATGTTGGTTGAGAGTTATGGAAGAGAAATGGAGGCAAAACACAAGAGAGAAATCTGGGGGTTTTTATATCTCTGGAGCTGAGATAACATGAAGACCGCCGATTGGGAAAGAAAAACCACTATTCGCCAGTGCCGTTCGTAAATGCTGCTGCTTTGTGATCCCAAACACTGGATTGACTCCAGTGTGGTGGTAAAGACATCACTGTGCTCTTCTGCGGATGCATGTGTGTTCCAGTGGTGAGGCTCTTATTATGAAAACTTAAATACGTTGAAGTCCTCAGGAAGGTTAAGCAGCTCTGGAAATTCTGTTGTTTCGAGGTCGTCGAGACTGAAGTTGGCATTCAGATCGAATCCAGACACAGCTTCTAACGCATTGCTGTAACTGTTGATGAGTGAGGCGGTGCCGCCGGTCTCATTTTTGTTGTCGTTTCTGTTGTTCGTGGTATTTGTGGTTGAGGGTTTTCTCTGGACATGAGTGCTGATGCTGCTGCCGTCGCTCTTGAAGTTTTTGGACCAGCCATTGTAGTCTAAAAACTCTCTTAATTTTTCGTCTTCGAGAAGATTAAAATTGGCATTGTTGAAATACTCTTCCAAGTTCAAGAGTTGAGAATTATTTGACTCACCAAGTGAAACCGAACTTGCTTTATTGCTGTTACTGTTGTTATTGTTATTGGAGTTTGCACTGGGATCAGCTCGGTATTTGTAATTGAATTCGTCAAGTTCATATCTCAACCTTTGATCATTACTATTATTATTGTTATTAATATTATTATTGTTATTAATATTATTATTGTTATTAATATTATTATTTCCATCAGTTTTTGTTCTAATATTCGAATAAGTTGGTCTCGAAAACCTCACTGACTGAGTCTCATAATCTAATTGATTATTAAATTCAAAATAATGATTTTGACTTTCATATCCGTTGTTTGAGTTTTCTCTATAATCATCCAAACTCAATCTGGACACTCTATTAATTGGATTTCCATTTGGAAAATTTCCGTAATTATTATTAATAGTTGGACTGTTATTGTAAATGTTATTATTGTTATTAACATTATTATTATTATCGTTATTAACATTATTATTGTAGTAATTATTATTTCTTGTGTTATTATTACTTGAGTTTATATTGTCATTTCTTTTACTCATTAATTCAGTCTCAATTAATTTTTCGCATTGAACCACTGTTGTTGATCGAAGTATTTCTATCTCCTTAATACCAACTTTATTGGATTCAATAACTCTTTGATTGTCATATTTCCCATCATTAACCTTTAAATGAATCAATTCATCAAATAATGTCTTTAAAGTTATTATTTGATTGTAAAAATCTAATGCTGATAACGATCCAACTTCACTCGCTGTTCGTATTAACATTAGCGATATTGCTATTTTATTTGCCAAATCTTCAGGATTCAAAATACCCCCAACATAAGCTAATTCTGAATTACCATCTGATTCATTGTCTTTATCACTATCCTTTTTCTCAGTATGAGTTTGGTTTTGGTTTCGATTTTCATCTTCAACTCGACTTTTCTTTTTTTTCCCCAGATTTTCATTAATCTGTTTTCTGGGACTTTGAAAGATTTTTTTAAACACTATTTTCCCAAATTCACTATAATTTTTAATAAAATCAGCCATCAATAAAATTAATGCTGAACTGAACATATATATACTATCAAAAAATCCAAAAATTGCTATGAGTTTTTCCTTCAATAATACATTTAATATCGCATTATTAACAAAAGATGCATTAATACACGATTTTATAATTGCAATAACTGTCGCTGAAGGCTTATAACTTTGATCTTCATTTAGAATCTTATTAAATACATAAAAAAACAATGGTCTTGTCGTAATTATAATACAATAGTTATAATTTAAATGCAATGAATACGTTTGACGTCTTAATCCTCGTTCAACTTTAGTGTAGTTTAATTGAATTTCTTTAAATTTTTGAACATTGTTAGATTTTCCCTTATTATCCGAATACAAAGCTGAGTTTTTCTTAAAACTCATACTATTACTATTATTATCAGTATTATTAATAGTGATATAATAATCATCATCATCTTTGTGATTATTGTTTATAAACTCTTTGTTATTACTTAGATTATTGAACCAATTTCTCAATAAATTTAAAATTTCTCTTACATTTATAATAAAGTTGTTTTTATATTTGATATTCAATTGAATCGAATAAATTGTGTTTAAAATCAATCCCGAGATCTTTGCCAACTTGATATGTTGTAGTAAATAGGTTGGTTTCCTTAAATCAATTATCTCTTCCTTATTTAAATTTTCAATTGATGGTAAATTTACATCAATTGATTCATCATTAACCATAACAGGCTGGCCCAATCTGATTGATATGAGTCTATCATAAACATAACAACACCACCAAATTCTTCTTCTGTGTTCTAAATCAGCAGAAGAAAATTGTAATTTTTGATGAATTTCACGATGAAGCCCCATTGTATAACAAATTCTAATGGCAATTCCAACATACATGAATGCGCTTTTCTTTCTATTCAATGCAAGTGAGTAAAATGCAAAGAGCAAAATTGTTTCAATATAAAGTAGAGATGATTCTTCAAATGAGTCTTTAAACATCTGTACAGCCTTTTCAAAAAAAAATTGGCCTGGAGTTCTATCAACATTCAGTTTTAAAGTTGGTATTGAATACAATTCACCAAGAGCTAAAATACAAAAGAAATGGCAAGTTTCTATGATTGAAACACCTGAGATTGTTTGGTTTGAATTGTTATTAATTTTATTGTAATTTAAAGGATTGTATAATTTATCGACAATATTCATTACTTTTGATTTTCTTAAAATTAGATAGTCTTCACCAATAAAGTTGAAGACAGCATTGACTAATAATTTTGAGTAATTTTCATCAGGCAAATCAAAATGTTTTTCATAATTTTCATTCCAATGAATATTAGTTGAAGAGTAATAAACAGGAGCTAAAGTAGGTGGAGGTATCAAGTTACTATTGTTATTGTTATTGTTATTATTTTTTGTAAAAAAATTATTTATTCTATTGACAATTAAAATTTGTAAACCTAGCGAAAACTTTGTACAGTCTGAATCACCTAAATAGTTTTTAGAGAAAATTGATATTGAATTAATGGTTTGGTTTGTTTCTAATAAGGGATTTTCGACTTCATTGTCCTGATCAGTGATTTGGTTGGATTGGTTTGAGTTGTCTATTAGTTGGTTGTTTAAAAGAATTAATTTGTTATTGTTATTTATTTTATCTAATTTTTTATCTAAGATATTGTTATCGTACTTGTCATTAACATTGTGGTTAAGAATATTTTGCAAGGAGAATTTGTTTGAGTTTTTTGAGGTATTCATATTGGAATTATTAGAGGAGTTTGAAGTTTTAGAGATTTTGGAAAATCTGTTGAACCCTTCATATGTAGAAACATTATAACTGTAGGCAATACTTTTATTTGTATTATCGTCTGTGGTTTTATTATCTTTAGGGTCATTATTATTATTATTATTATTATTATTATTATTATTAGTGGTAGGAGTAGTATTGATAACATTGACACTATTAATGTAATTTTTATTTGAAAAATTTCTATAAGTGAGTAATTGATTTTTCAAATCCTGTAATTGCAACCTTAGAGTTCTATTATCATTTTTCAATTTGTTAAAGTGAGTATCCTTAACAACAATGTCTTTTGCAATTTCGTTTTTATGCTGATGAGGAACGCAAGACTCAGGTTTCTTGATGACATACAAACAGTAGTTGCATGGAAAGTCACCAGTACATTTTGTCTTTCTATTGTGGCAAGGTTCGCAGGCCTTTTTGATTCTCTGACGTTTTGAAGGCAAAGAGGGTGTATTGGAAGGATGAGATATATGAGCATTCGATATGTTAGGCAAAGCAGATAAAGGTGATGAAGAGGATATTGAGGACGAAGTTGAAGTATGAGTGAGGTTTATGGAATTTGGAGGAGGGTTTGTGGATTCTTCATCATCAGAGACATCAGTGCTGTTTCTTTTCAGATTTGGCCTGTTCATAACAAGACGCAGAGGAATAGAGGCAGATAAGCAGGAGGATTTGGTGCTGCTGAGGCTGTTGGAGTGGATATAAGTGCACCATTATCATGTCTAGTGAAGAATATATCGTTATATCTCTCGTTATGTCTTTATTGGGACTAAATTGGACCCATACAGCTGGAGCAAATCATGATTAGGGTTTGCGATTGAAGGCATGTGCGCGTGAGCATGCATGGCATATATTGATAGGTTTTTGGTTGTGACTATGACTTTCGTCTGGCTATTTTTACATATCTCTATAAACTTGGTATATATTGATACAGTTATATTATATCGGTATTATCTTGGTTAGGCAATAACATGAGACCATGGATGTTCATCTATACCGTATTGAATATCCATGATCCATTGTTGAACAGTTTTGGTCAATTGGCCGTATTCCTTGTCTTCTAACAAGGGAACGTCGATATCAGAGCCTTTCCAGCCGATTTTCTTAATTGGAGAGACAACAGCTGCAGTTCCTGAACCAAAGGCTTCAACCAATTGGCCCTTTTCAGCTTTTTCGGCCACTTCATTGATGGAGTAGTATCTTTCATTGACTTCCCATTCGTCGGGGTTTAATCTTTCTCTAGCCAATTTCAAGATAGAGTCTCTTGTTACACCTTCAAGAATAGTGCCATCTAAGGGAGCAGTGACCAATTCATTTTTGTTGTTTTGGGGGTTTTTAAAAACAAAGAAAACGTTCATCGAGCCAACTTCGGTCACATTATTGTTTGGACCAAACAACCATAGATTTTGTTGGTAGCCCCTTTTTTCAGCTTCTAATTGAGGCAATATGCATGGAGCGTAATTTGCACCTAATTTTTTGTCACCAACACCACCAGGCCAAGCTCTGGTAGCATAATCAGTGGCTTCTAAGGAAACGGCTTTGAAACCTGTGGCATAGTAAGGACCAACAGGCGATAAGATAACATACAATAAGGCCCTATCAGGGTGATGAACACCAACACCGGCAGTGGTGCCAATTAAAGTTGGTCTGATGTACAAGGAGAAGCCTTGACCTTCGGGAATAAATCTTTCATCGATTTTGATCAATTTGCCAATCAAGTCAGTTAAAACAGCACCGTCAAATTTGGGTAAACAGATTCTTTCGGCGGATTTGTTCATTCTGATCATGTTCATATCAGGTCTGAAGATTCTGATGTTGCCCTTGGCGTCCTTGTAGGCCTTCATACCTTCAAACAATTCAAAGGCGTAGTGAAAAACACAGCATGAAGGATCCAAGACCAATGGGCCGTAAGGTTTGATCTCTGGTGCAGCCCAGCCTTCAGCTTCGGTCCACTCGATGGACAACATATGATCAGTAAAGGATCGACCAAAGACCAATTTGTCATTGTCCAAAAGTTTGGATTTCTTTTCAGATAAAGTAACCTTCAATTTGGAAGCATCTAATTCAGCCATTGTCAGTTATTTGAGGGGAGGATTGAGGGAATAACACGCTTAGCAATAAGTTGTCAGTAAGGCTAGGAACGAGGAATTAAGCGACAGAAGCACAGAAAAATCGGCAGAGGGAATGTCTTCTTATATAGCACAGCAATTGAAGAATATGGCAGCGATAGTGGATAAGGATAAGAGCAGTGAGTCACAGAGTGGTCAAAATAGCACTGGAAAACAATCACAGAGCCCTCCGGAATGAAAAATGGAAAACTTCACGCTTTCTTTTCACGTCGGCCGTTGCCGGCAGAGACCGCTTTGGACCATTTCTCGCCCGTCGATAGCCAGGTGCACGTGACTTGCCGATGGGGCAAAAGGGAGTGCGGGATGAGGTTTGATCGCGTCTGGGGTATTCGGGTGAAAGAGAGAGGTAACGTCTCGAGATAGTGTATTTGCTTCAGCGTTGACCATGGGTGCTGTTGTGTCGATTCCCTTAATTCCTGTGCAGATGGCAGGTAGCTGGATAGCCTCCTGCTGTGGTGCTGCTGTCTTCTCGGCCTGCTGTGGCAGTTGCTGCTCTCTCAAACCCTTCAAGTCCAGCATCATAACCAGAATCACCTACGCCATTATCCTTCTTCTAAACTGCACTCTATCGTGGATGATGCTTTCCAAGTGGATAGTCAAACAGTTAGAGAAGATCACATTGGGACTAGTTAAGTTTGAAAGCTCCTCCAGTTTTTTCCATGTCCACAGAATAAATTTTGCCTTGGGCTTGCTTCATTTCATACTCGCCTTGCTAGTGATAAATGTCAAATCAACTTCAAACCCCAGATCTATAATCCAAAATGGCATCTGGCCAATCAAACTAGTGACTTGGTGGGTGTTCATAATAGTTTCGTTTTTAATTCCCAACAGTTTCTTTGAATTTTATGGAAACTACGTTTCAATAATCGGTTCCTCCATCTTCAATCTAATTGGCTTGATTCTACTAGTAGACTTTGCCCATGAATGGACAGAAGTCTGTATTGAACATGTAGAAAATGACGAAGACTCGAGGTCTGTTGACCTTTGGAAATACATCCTTGTTGGCGGAACATTACTAATGTACATTTCCACCATCGTTTTAACAATCTTGATGTTCATCTTCTTCACTGACAAAGGCTGCTCAATGAACCAAACTGCAATTTCTTTAAACTTGGTCCTAGCATTTATTGTCTCCTTCATCTCTGTTAATCCAACCATACAAGAACACAATCCAAACTCTGGCTTAGGTCAAGCTGGAATGGTTTGCATCTATTGCACTTATCTAGTGCTTTCAGCCTGTTCTTCAGAGCCCGACGATATGCTATGCAACCCACTTATCAGATCTCGTGGCACAAGAACCATGAGCATTGTTATTGGTGCTTTATTCACGTTTGTTGCAATTGCCTACACTACAACCAGAGCTGCTGCCAACTCTGTCTTTTCCCACAGCAATTCCAACCACTATTCCCATGAGCTATACGATCCAATCATATCCACCGAACCAACATCAAGAAACCAAACCAGAATCGAAGCCATAAGACAAGCTGTTGCTGAGGGCTCGTTGCCTGAAAGTGCACTAGATGATCCATCCTGGTTAATCAACACTGACGACGATGATGATAGTGATCGATACCACGATGAAGAAAAATCCTCAACTAAATACAACTATACCATTTTCCATATAATTTTCCTACTAGCGACACAATGGATCGCAACCTTGCTAACTATGAACGTCCAGCAAGATGATCTAGGTGACTTTGTGCCCGTTGGAAGAACCTATTTCTATTCAATGGTTAAAATATCCTGTGCTTTGATCTCTTACCTTTTATACACCTGGAGTTTAATTGCTCCCGTTTTGATGCCTGATAGATTTGGCGTTTCAATTTAGATTTAAAATAAACAAGAAATAACACAGTCATCATAATAGCCATGCAGAAATCTAATCTCAATAGCTGCAAATTTTATGTTATCTTTACTTTAATTTCAATTTTAATTTTAATTTTAATCTAATCTCACTTGTCCTTTTATAGTATCTTTATTTTGCTTTATTGCTCTTCTAATCACATTAATCTTACCTTTTTGCCTTCCTACACGTTTGTTTAGTACTCTGGGTTGCTTTATGCTTTTTGGAAACATCGATAGAGCGACTTTGAGTGCCTTCACAAACAGCGAAGGTCAACTAATGCCATTCATACCCAACATTTAATAATATCTGAATAGTTTGGCTTCTCATGTTAAAATTTACAAACTTAATTTGTGCTAATCTGCTTTATTCTATTTTGTTTTCGTTTTACACTGGTCGAATTTGTCTCAAAGTTCAAGGTTTAAAATTCGTTTGACCAATTTCGAACGATGTTTCATTTCAAGTTTAAGGCTGGTTATTCTTTTTTTTTTGTTTTTGTTATAATTGGTAATTTTGCAATTTTGTAATTTTGCAATTTAGTTTTAGTTTTAGTTTTGTTAGTTCTTTCGATATAAAACCAATTTTCTTTCTTTTTTAATAAATGTCTTCTTCCTTTTTTTTTCTTTCCACTTCTTTTATCGCATGGTTTTGTTAAGGAAATTCAATAAATTTTAATTATCCCAAATATTCAACATGTCAATGTTTGCAGATGGTGAGTTTGTTTACCTATTTTTTCATTTACTCTTTTCGTTATTGGCTTGTTTTTTGTTTTTTGTTTTCTAATTTTTTTTATTTTTTTTACAAAAGAATACGACTAACAATATATCAGATCCTTATGACTACGAACTAGAGATTCGTCAGCATCCCATAAGAGCACGAATGTGTGGTCTTGGTGATAAAGATAGAAGACAGATCTCTCCTCCAGTGTGTGTCAAATTGAACATTTACTACAAAGGCACCAAAAACCACATTGCAATTGATGAGTTGACGAACAGAAACTTCTTCTTGGTTTCCCAGCTATGGTCAGCAGATATGAAGACTGATCTCAGCACTGTGATCAGTGACACACCTCCAATAAAGACTCCAAGTATTAATACCTCTTCGACTTCCATGTCCACCTCTATGTCTACGTCTACGTCTACTTCCACTCCCACCTCCTCTAATTTGAATGTTATTTTGGAATCCAATACTAATACTAATACTAACCCAAAATTCAACTTTATTTCAAACAAAAATAAAAATCCTATATCAGAAATGAAATACAACAAGAAAACTCACCAACTAGAAGTCGATAAGGACTGTTTGAACAGAGTCCCCCCTACTGAAATGTCAATTCCAGTCAAAAATCTAATAGGGAACTTGACCTCAGTGCTAACTGTCTTGAAAGACGACAGAGGTGAAACAGGCTTTTGGTTTGTTCTATCGGATTTGTCTGTGAGAGTCGAGGGCGTCTTTCGCTTGAAGTGCTCGTTGTTCAATCCCATGAGATTCGTCATTAACAACAACAGCGATTGCATAACCAACGTCTTCTCCAATGAGTTCAAGGTCTACAGTGCAAAGAAGTTCCCAGGCGTATTGGAAAGCACTCCTCTCAGTCGAGCCTTTGCTGGCCAGTCAGTTCAAATACACATCAGAAAAGACCAAAAGTCGTAGAAGTGGTTGAAACCGGTGGCGACTCCTTTAATTATACCCTTTTGTTTTTTGTTTTTTGTTTTTTTTATATTTGTTCAATCCATCTGCCTGTTTTGAGAGAGTTTGCATCACAAACTGGAAATTTGAGGTAGTGTGTGATGTTTAAGTTCTGCAGCCGTATTTAGTTTTGTAAGAATTTGCCCAAGCTCAAAGTAATTGAAAATTGCCCAATGCAACACCATTTGCCGAATTTAGGAGATTTCGAGATGATCTCAGATTTGTCGATAATTTGCAAAGTTTCAAAGTTTCAAAGTTTCAGAATTTCAGAATTTCAGAGTTTTCAAAGTTCTCGTTTCCAATATTCAACAAGCTGTGCATTAAAGTTTCTATAAATAAAAAAGCATCATCGATCCAAAATTATTTAATAATTTGACAATACCTTAATAATAACAAATTCCTCAAAAAAAAATTAATTGAATTTCCAATTATCAGTTTGCAAGTTTTAGAATTTCTAGAACTTTTCAAGATAGCTATCAGGAATCAGAGTCAGTAATTCCACCTTCTCCGATAATATAAACACATTCTCTCTCTGGCATATCAGGACTATCTTGTAGCTTTGCAACACGTTCGTCTCCTCTGCCTTTGCGCAAAAGAATTCTTGTTGCCGAAGCATGAGCCAAAACATGCCCTCCAATTGGCTTTCTTCCATCAGCAGAAGCAAAAAGAGCACTGGCACCAGGATCACTTTGCACTTGGTTCGTCATGAATACAGCAATGTTAAAGTCTTCAGCAATTCGATTCAATCTCGACAAGTGTTGGTTCAACTTTTGCTGGCGCTCACCGAGTTCACCTCGACCACTGTAGTCTACCCTGAAGTTGGCCATTATCGAATCAACAACAATCAACTTAAAGCTACCATCAATCAATTGAGCACAAAGCTGTTCAAGTAACTCCTGTTGATGCTCACTGTTAAGAGCTCTTGCATACGATATATTTTCCAATGCGATTTCAGGATCGACCTCAAATCTGGTAGCTATGGATCGAATTCTATCTGGTCGAAACGTACCTTCCGTATCAATATACGCCACTTTACCTTCGGCTCCACCCATTGACTTTGGTAGCTGAGTTGTCACACATAGAGTATGGCATAGTTGGGTTTTACCACATCGAAACTCACCAAACACTTCCGAGATGCTCATAGTTTTAACTCCCCCTCCAAGAATCCCATCAAAAGCACTTGATCCAGTTGAAATCGAGTAAACGTTTTCACGTAGTTGGGCTTGTAATGATGCAGGAATAAAACCTGCTTGGAGTAATTTCGACGCAGCGTCTTTGATTTTTTCAACTTTAACCTCACTTAATCCTTTGATCTTGAGTAAATTTCTCCTTGTGGTGGATAGAACAGTCTAAACGTGGATCCACAAATGTGGCGTGGATTAAAATTGGTTAGTTTATCGTGTTCAAACAAAATCCAGGGGATCAGCTTCATCAAACTTCAAATAAATTCAAATCAATTCGAACACTTAAAACACTTAAAAAGTAATCATACTGAAACGCTACAAACACCAGCAGCTCTAAGTTTCTGAATATCCCCAGCATTGATTCCATGGTTTTGCAATTCGTCAATGGGAATGATCAAATTGAGAGAGTTTCCGTCGTTTTCTGAGATTGTCATTGTTGGTGTTGGCGCTAGAGTTTTAATGGTAAGAAACCAAAGTTGTCGATAAAAAAAGATGAGGAAGAAAAGAAAAGGAAAGAAAAGGAAAAAGAAGAGGAATTCAGGTCCATTTATACAATTCAGAAGAAAAAAAGAGCCTACAACATTGGTCTTGTTGTGCCTGAAAAGGGTCTTTTCAGTTAAGCGCTGAACAGAGAAGTTTTTATTCAAGAAAACCATATAAAGAGAGCTTGAGAAGCTGAAGAGAACAAAATGGGTGAATAATTATCACAGAAGCCCATAAACCTATAGTCGTTACAACAAATCGTAAAAGAAAGCAAAAACCAACATAAAGAGTAAAATTAAAAAAAATGTAAATCAAAATAGTAATAAAAAAATCAAGTTCAATTCGAAAAGGCTTGGGATTAGATTAAAGCTAATACAGCAAAAAGTAAAGCGTTGAAGCTGTAGGATACTTTGGTTCCAGCTCCGGTGTATCCTTCAGAAATTGTTGGAACAGTTCCAGAACTAGTGGATGTTGATGATTTAGAAACAGTAGGTTCTGATGGTTTTTCACTTGTTTTGTCACAGATTTTGTTTCCAGCATCATCTGTTTTAGAACATTCTGTTTCTGTTTCTGTTTCTGTTTCTGTTTCTGTTTTAGTATCTGTTTTTGTTTTTGTTGGTGTTTTGGTATCAGTTGGTGTTTTGGTATCAGTTGGAGTTGGAGTTGGAGTTGGAGTTGGAGTTGGAGTTGGTGTTGGTGTTGGTGTTGGAGTTGGTGTTGGTGTTGGAGTATCAGTATCAGTAATATCACAGTCGCCATCCTCGCATGGATCTATACACAAGATTGCTGGTACAATTCCATTGCATACAAAGGCATTTTCAAAAAATGGTCTTCCATACTCAAGCCAAACTTCACAAAAGTCACAAGCGATACATGAGTTTAAACTATGTGGTGCTGTGGTGTTTGCACTAAAGACATCGCAGAAACATTCTTTATAGCCCTCTGCATCATAACCACCACATTCATCTATTACATCAAGAACATCTTCACAGGCTGAGAGATTACAAGTGATGTCGTATGAACAGTCGTCTGGAACAGAACATCCTGTTGGTAAATTGCAGTCGTCGTCAAAAACACAGTAATCTGGAAGTGTGCATCCATCTGGAACTGTTAAAGTGCAGTTTTTTGGATCTGGGTCATCGTCATAAATGCAATTGTCTGGAATATTGCAACCACTTGGTAAGGCGCAACCATCATTCAAAAAAGTGCAATGATCTGGAAGTGTGCATCCATCTGGAAGAGCCAAGGTGCAATTTGTTGGGTCTGGAACATCATCATCAATGCAATCATCTGGAACAGAACATCCTGATGGTAGTAAGCAATTTCCATAATACGTGCAATGATCTGGAAGCGTACATAATGGAGTTTCGCATCCATTAATTGGCACACAATTATCTAAACATTCTTGTGAAGTATTGCATTGTTCATCATAAACACATCCAGATGGAAGTTCGCAGCTAGTATCAGGCGAACATGCAACAGGTGTATCTGAGCATTCATCAGCTTCTAAACAAGTTGGCGTTGGTGTATCTGTAGAATTTTCAAAAACTGGGATTGGCGAGCTTAATCCAAGACTGAGCAAGGAAAAGCTTATAAATATTTGTCGAATCATTTTTAATAATATCAATTAAGAAGAAACAATATCGTTAATAAGTTATAGCATGGGAAAAAATCAAGTCTGAAGGAATTTGGCAGATAGATCATCTTCTTATATATTCTCATCTCAACTCATTGTTGGTTATTTAAATCATCTATCTACCAACCCAAACGAGTTTGACTGATTATCATTTTTAAAAATAAACATTCTGAGGTCATGAAAGACATGCTGATATTTCACTAAGGGTATAACAATAAACTGATCAAGGATTTGGGATCGAGCGTTTGAGCGGAGTTTGTGAAAGAAGAATAGAAATATACTAAGAGCCAATGTCAAAGCTAAAAGCTTACTGCATGTGCTATTTTTGTCTGTTTCCTTTTTTTTTTTGCATACAATTTAAGCTCATCACTAACCTCCAGTTCTAATAATAGGACCAAAAAAATGAAGTATCTCGTAATATTGTCTTGATCATCGACTAACTTTATTCAATTGGTTAAGTAATCTTTCAACTCTTTGTATATGATTGTTTTCAAATTTCATGATACAAGATCAAAAGAAGTATAATATTTTTACTAATTTGGTCCGACTCTAATTAAAGATATATTAATTTCTCAAAACAATTAGAAGAATTTGATTATTATAGAGTCAATTAAAATTTAAAAATTGGTTAAAAAAACTAAGAAAAATCTAAAGATTGATAAAATAGAATTTGTATTTCTGATAGGCTTTCCACAAATGGTATCTATTATATATTATACTATTGATTTTCTATTTTTTCGCATCTCTGAAGCAATTTTTTAAACAACCCATTATCTCTGAATAAAAATCTATTAACCTTTATGTTATCAATATCGATATTCACATCTACATTATAAACTGTACTTAACAACATATTCAAGTTCAATCTCATCTGAGGATAGTTACCAATGTGTTCCCACTCCTTTGTTGCTAATAATAATAAAAAAGCAAATTTCCTAAATCGAGTCAATCCGATAAATTCTAAATTTTTTTTCTCAAGTTTGTATGGGTTTAAGATTAATTTCTTATCATCTTCTTTGGTTTCATTAGTCTTATCAGTGTTATCAATACTCTTAGCGACATCTATGGTTATTATCGGTCTTTTTTCATAACGATCACCCAATTCCGACTCGTTTAAAGGTAGAGTATCAAAGGGTATATTCAAATTGTTACTAATGTATTCTTTATTTTGCAAATAATTTTTTTTAAGAATTTTATCATACTTGACGTGGTTCAAAAAGTAAATAGAGTAGTTGTAACAAATTCTTTCAAAGATTATTGCTCTAATAATATGATTATTATTATAACCATTAGTATTGAAATTTCTTTTAAAATTAATCAAATTTGAATCTAGAACTTTATTTAAATACTTTATTGAATAAATGGAATTTATAATTAAATTGTTATTATTTGTTGGATTAAAACCAGGAGTTAAGTTTGAATAATTATTAATTTTCAAACAATTAAATAATTCTGAAATGACAACTAAAAATCTAACGGGAAAGGATTTTAGATTGCACCTAGAAACATATGAATAAGTAGAAGCATCTATAATTGAATCAATTAAAGTTTGTTTCAACTTGACGGTAGCAGATGGAGAATTGTACGAAGAATGAGAAGAATTTGAGCTCTTTGGAGAACTTAGTGAAGAACGAGGCACAGGGTTTGTTGTTGACAATTTATAAGAAGTTGTAGAGTTTATAACGTCTAATAATAAAGATATAATCAACATTTCCTGAGAAGAAGCTAAGTAAGACCAAGCTTTATCGCTTTGAAAATCTTTTTTTAATAGTTCATAGGTTTGATAAGAATGTTTGTAATTTCTTAACATGAAAGACCAGTCAGCTAGTTTTCTAATTTTAGCGATATGAGAGTAGTAATTATAATAACCCTTTGTGAAATTGTAATCTAAATTTAAGTTGTTGTTGAAGTTATTCAAAGAAGAATTGGGTGGACTTAAATGATCAGACAATGAAGAAGTTGATTTATTTGCATTAGTACCAAAGCCAAAAAAAGAAGTCTTTAAAGGCTTTAAGCCTGAAGACGAAGAAAACACATTGAAAAATCTATTTGTAAAGGATTTTTTTGGGGCCACATATTGATCATCCCAACTTGATATTTTTTTTTCCATAAATGGGATTAAAGTTAGTTTGATCAATTCTACAAGGGTCGATTTGATTGAAGAGATATCTTTAGAATTTAAATTTCCATTTTCATTTGAATTATCAATTTCATTATTTTGATTTTGATTTTGATTTTGATTTTGATTATTATCATTATCATTATTATTGATACTATTTGAACTTTGTCTTTTTGAAAATTTTTCTAATTGCAAAGTCTGCAATTCTTCATTAATTGAGCAATACAATTTTGGCTTTGATAATGAGGATAAATCATTTTGAGTGATATTAGGGGAATAATTTAAATTAGACAAATCATTCTGTTCATTTAATTTTAATAATAAACATGGATAATTATATGCTGATTTTAGATTTTTTAACAAATCTTGAGATTTAGTGAGATCATCTTTTTCATTTGAATTGGAGATAATTAGGAAACAAACTAGAGAGTCGTCGTCATTTAAATTTAGGTAATTTGGTATAATGTTTTCTGAATCATTTGTTGCTGCTAGGTTTGATGTTGAAGAAGATTTTTGGATATTCAAGTCCAAGTTTTTGAAATTCGATGAAATTGGAGGTCTTGCTAGAGTTGGAGAAGATAGATTATTAGCTGTTGTCGTAGTGGTGGCGAATAAATTGTTTACTTTTTTTGATAGGAAGTTTTTCAATAATAAGTTGTTAATTGATGTTAGATCATCGTTTGAAGAAACAACTACTAGATGAATAATTGAGTGGTTAAAAGTCTCAAATGGAAGAATTAGGTGATTTGATATTAATTTTGAAAAAAAATTTGAGTAGATTGAGTGTTTTATAGTATTGATAGTAGAGATGTCATCTTTCAAGTTCAAGTGCGAATTATTGTTGTGAATGAATTTTTTATTTATATTATTAACATAATTGATCATGATTTCGCTTAGGGATTCATAGTCGAATAGTTCGTGATTAAACGGATTTAGAGTGGTATCATTTGTATTTGAGGAGTTGTAATTGTAATTAGTATAGTCGTTTTTAGTGTTAGAGGCAGTTATCGAAGGTATGAACAAATCCTGCTGTAAATTTAGAGAGTCGATAATAGGCCTTGAAAATCTGATGGAAAAGGAACTGTAATTCTGAGAGATGGAGTCGTTGTTTCTGATGGTGTAATTGCTTTTGAGGTTGTAACCAAAGGGCCTTATTAGATGGTAGAAGGAATTGAAGCCCTTTTCTGTTGAGAGTTGGTCAGCATTTGAGGAAGCTATGACAGATATGTTGGGCGAAAAGGCATTTACCAACAAGTCTTTACAAAAGAAAGATGAGTTGTTGTTTAGCGATAGGTCGATGTCCATTACGAGCAGTGGTTGATGGCATGGGGAGTGGTTCCAGATTTAGGTGAAGAACAGAAATGTGGGAGAGACAGCAGAGGAAGACAAGACAGATACAAGATGATTATAAGACAGATACAGGATGATTATAAGGTGGTTGAGAGGTGATTAAGAGGTGCTTGAGATAATGATGGAAGAATAGAGCAGTGAAATCATAGCCGAGAGTTTTTTCCGCAAACAATGGGCGATCAGAAAAATACGGAGATACGTGAGATAGCGAGATAAGTGATCAGAGTTAGTGAGAGTTGGTGAGAACTAAGTATATTGAGTATATAGCTACGTGGTTTCTCTGATGTAAGCAGCGCTAGTTTACCTGGACACTTTTGTTGATTTGGATCTTTTTATCCTGCCCACCACTGACAATGCCTATCTCGCTGTTCCAGTCGAGGCCCAACACTTTGTTAGAGTTTGTGGGCAACTCAGAGTTTCTCTTTATGGTGAAGAGACAGTTGTTGGATCTGATGTCCCATAGCTTGACTGTCGAGTCGTGGGATGCTGAAGCAAAGATGTGCTCGTTGCTGGGGTCCTGGGATAGCGAGACAACAAAGTTCTTGTGGCCAACCAACTGAGACTGTATGGTAGTGTTCTTGCTGGATGACGAGGCTCTAGGATCGATTACGATGATATGTCTGGCAGAAGAACCAGAGATCAAGGCTCCTGAGTTTCGCAATTGGAGTAGAGACAATAAAGAAAAGGAGGTTTTTTTGGTGTCGACACAGCGAGAGGTGAACAAATCCCAGGTCTTCAAAGTGTGGTCCTGAGATACAGAATAAGCTACCGAAGAATCATTTGCATCGAATATTATATCTTCAACAGGCTGTTTATGATCTTCTAAAAGGGATAAGGGAGACTTTCTACGGACAAATTCGTCTTTAACAAACAATTTTCTTCTTTTTTTAGAGGACGTTGATGATAGGTTGTTTGAGATTGAATCAGAATTGAAATCAATTGAGGTCATTTCGTTCAAGTTAGTCGACCATATACCAATGGTGTTATCATAACTGGCAGACAATATTTTGTTTGAACCGGTATTGACAGCGAGTTTCACCACAGGATACTTGTGGCCTTCTAGTATAGCCAAGGTTTTGATTTCGCTATTATCAGGATCATCAGAGTCTGAGTTATCATCGTTCTGTATGTCTTCTGTGCTATTGTTGTTTTTCAATTTGAACAATCGCAATTGGTTGTCATTGCCACAAGAAATAACCCTGGAATTTGTGATCCATTTGACATCTTTGATGGAATTCAAATGATTTGAGAAAAACTTTTTCTCAAATTTATTTTGAGATGAGTTGTAGATTTTAATAATTCCATCGTATGAACCAATCAATATCTTGTCTTTATTCAAACTTATTGAGGAAACCCAATCGTTGTTGTTCAATGAGTTCAAGTAAATTGGTGGTAATACGCTTTTCTTGTATTCTAGATTTAGTATCACTTCGGTGGACAACCCATTGTCCACCAAATACTCGTCAATTGACGTGGTCAATATCTGGGAGTCAATAAGGAAATCAAAGGGAATGATCTTGTATTCCAGCTTCTCAATCTTGTTCTGCTGGTCTTGAATCAACTGGTTGACTATCTCTGAGAGCCCATATCTCTTCAACAAAGTGGGCACAAACAACGCAGTGTCTGGAACCTGGAGTGTTTCCAGAGGATCCTTTGTGAAAAACTTGATTTTGATCTGGGGCTGTGTGGAAGACATTCTTTCAGCTGCTTTGGACGTGTTGAAATGATATTATATCTGTATTATGTCAATATTTCACCAATACCTCGCCAATATTTCAGTGATTTCTCTCGGTCTTTTTACTGAAAAAAAAATAAAAAATTTCAGAGAAAACTTCCGCAGCACTGATCCGTCTTTGGAATCCGCGTCTCCAGCAACGGATCACCGCGGATTTTCTCTTGAAGTTGGTTTTTTTCTTCTTTACTTCTTTTATTCGTTTTGGAACAGCGAATCCATCTTTAAAGCTTTTATACAGTAACACTCAGCTATTCATTTCAGCTAGCCAACTTACAGAGAACAATTGACGCTTGTTAGTGGGTGCTCACGATGTTGTGGTCTCTTGTGTTGTCCCTTTTTTTATTTTTTTTCAATTCAAATGCATTTTATTTGCCTGGAGTCGCTCCCACCACCTATGGTGAAGGAGACGATATCCCACTTTTGGTGAACCATATTACTCCCTCAAATAGCCACAATATTGTTAATTCCAACGGTGGATCTAGTGCTGGTACATCTCAGTCAAAGAAAGCCAAGACTTATGTCTATTCTTTTGATTACTATTTTCCAAAATTACATTTCTGTAGACCCAAAGATGGGAAACTAGAAAAACAGAGCGAAAGTTTGGGTTCGATTATATTTGGAGATCGAATTTTCAATTCTCCATTTGAAATTAAAATGTTGCAGAATCAGTCGTGCACAGCATTGTGTTCGTCTGTTTATTCCAAGACAGACACATTGTTTGTCAACAAAATTATTCGAAGTGGCTACTATCACAACTGGTTGGTTGATGGACTACCTATAGCGAGATCGTTATATGACACCGGAACCAAAACTAAGTTTTATGGAACAGGATTTGAAGTTGGGTTAATTGATCCAACCAACGTGGCGCATTTGGTCAATCATTTTGATATTCAGATTGAGTATCACAAGAGAGGCGAAAACCAGTATAGAGTAGTTGGCGTGACTGTTCAACCATACTCATGGGATCGAAAATTGAGTGATGATCAAGATAAGGATAAGGATAGCAATAAGAATTTATGTGATGCCAATGCAAACAACTTTGATCCGGTTTTCTTGAACCAAAATAAAAATACCGAGGTTCAGTTTTCGTATTCAGTTTATTTTGTTGAAAGTGATATTTCCTGGGCAACAAGATGGGACAAGTATTTACATGTTTACGATCCCAAGATCCAGTGGTTTTCGTTGATAAATTTTTCGTTGATTGTGCTTTGTTTGTCGTTGGTGATTGGACATATATTGTTAAAGACACTTAAAAACGATATTTCCAAGTACAACAGCATTGATTTGAGTGAAGATATTCAGGAAGAGAGTGGATGGAAGTTGGTGCATGGGGATGTTTTCCGACCACCAATCAACCGAATGTTGTTATCAGTGATGGTTGGGAGTGGGTTCCAGTTGTTTCTAATGGCATTTGTTACGATTTTGTTTGCGTTGTTTGGGTTGTTATCACCAGCAAACCGGGGGTCGTTAGCTACGGTTATGTTTATATTGTATGGGATATTTGGGATATTCGGGTCATTTGCGTCGAGTTTTATTTACAAGTTTTTCAATGGGGAGAACTGGCGATTGAATTTGATATTGACGCCCACATTGGTGCCTGGAACGATATTTTTGATATTTATTGGATTGAATTTCTTTTTGATATGGGTAAAGAGTTCAGGAGCGATACCAATCGGCACAATGTTTGCTATAATTGGGATATGGTTTTTGATATCGTTGCCATTATCAGTGATTGGGTCATTGTTGTCGTTTAAGAGTAATAATGAGTTTTTAAAAAAGCCGGTAAAGACCAACCAAATTCCCAGACAAATACCTAAGGAACCAATATATCTCAAGATTTGGGTTGTGTCGTTGATCAGTGGGATTTTTCCATTTGGATCAATGGCGGTTGAGATATATTTCATTTACTCGTCGATTTGGTTTAACCGGATTTACTATATGTTTGGGTTTTTATTTTTTTGTTTTGTATTAATGACGGTGACGTGTTCGTTGATCAGTATATTGATGATATATTATACGTTGTGTTTTGAGAATTATAAATGGCAATGGAGAAGCTTTTTGATCAGCGGGAGCTGTTCGATATATGTGTTTATCCATTCATTGTTTTTGATCAAGTTTGATCAGTTGAATGGGGCTGTGAGTATAATATTGTATTTGGGGTATTCGTCGATGATCAGTTTGTTGATGTTTGTGTTGTGTGGGTCGATTGGGTTTATATCCAATTTGATATTTATCCGCAAGATATATTCATCAATTAAAGTTGATTAAAGCGGGTATGTATATATATGTATATGTATATACTTCTGAATATATATACTTTTGAACTTTTGAACTTTTGAATATATACTTATAAATACAAATGTTAACGATCATTTAATAGTTTATTTCTTTTTTGTTTTTTTTGCAATCTTTTCAATCTTTTTTCGTTTAATTTTTTGGACAATTTCGAAGCTCGTTCAATTTCCATTAGTCTCAAGTTTTTTTCCTTTTTCTTTTGAATCACCAAGTCCTTTTTCAATTTAGACTCGTCTTTCAATTCCTTTAGTTTCAAATCGTACTGTTTTTTCAAGTTTCGTTGATTCAATCGCTTCTGAAAGGAGCTGTTAACATTTTTAGTAGTGGTGTCTGGCTTATTTATTCTGAATGGATCCTTTTTGAGTTTCCATTCTTTTCCACTTACTCTTGGACCTTGAGGCAATATGGATTCTGTTTTCAGTATGGCGGACTCACTCATTATGAATTGGAGAGATCAAAAATAGTATTACTTGTAGTGGTGATAATGGCTGTATTCTTGTATTTTTGATATCAATTAGATTAACAATTTAGGCAATAAAAATGAAAGATGTTCAAAAAGCATCGAAAAATAAAAAAAAAATAATTGAGAAAGAAGCGTTACCCTGTTTATTACATAAAGCGCAGCTCACACACCGTCATTACATAACCCAGACAGTAATTCTAACCATTTGGACGGGACTATTCCATGGGCGTGGCACACACACATTGCCGTCTGCGCAACCCAGCGCGTCTGACGTCTGACGACGCGGCCACAAAAGAAAGGGTTGTCTCACATCTTGTTTTGGGAAGTGCGAATTGTAGTTTCAAACACGTTGACGAAGCAACAACTGCTATTTTAAGACACACGGGCAACCCTAAGAGAGGACGAGAGGACGAGAGAAGAGGCAAACAAGCGAAACAAAGAGGAAACTTCACACCGTCCTGGAGCTGGCGCTGCGTTTTCTGCTGTGTATGCGTCGTGCTTCTGAGGTCGCTCCAGCCCAGTACCATCCCGCTGGAGGCTCGTTCTGGGGTCCGACTGGGCTGCGGTGCTTTCGCAAAGCGGACATTCCCAGAGCCGATCTGGCACAGCGGCAGCGTTGGAATGAGCGATCTGCAGCGGTGCGTTGTGCACCTGCAGTAGCGCTCTGATTTCACAGGGTGCCACGCGTGGACAGCGCTCAAGCAGCGCGTGTTCTCCCGGTGGCGGAGGTCGCATGCATGCACCCACATCTACGCGCGCGAGAAACGCACGACGGGCAGCAGCGGCGGTGGGGTGTTGGGGCAGCGGTGGTGTGTCCGCAGCCCGGCCCTGGAGCGAGCCTGGATGTTTCTCTCTTTCTTTCTCACTTCTTTTCTTCTGCCCATTTGATTATATCTAGTGAGTTTCCTTCTGCTTATCCTTCTTTCTCTCCACCAACTACTGTTCATTCATTTACTTCCACTGCTCTGTCTTGCTTCTCCAGCTGCTTCTCCCTTTCCTTCTTCCTCTGCCCCTCCAATTTCTCATTCAATTTCAATACCATCGCCAACCGCACACTCTACTTCACCAGATCATACCATACCATACCATACCAGCAGCACTCCATTGAACATCTTCTTCAAAAGAGCTGCTCTAGCTATTTCTTCCACCCAGGCTATTCAACTATTTTCCACTATTTTCCACTAATTTCCCAACAACACTGCTATATTTCAACTTTTCACAGCACTCTCTCTGTTGTTGACTTATTTCTCATCCAAGGGAAAAAAGTCGCTTTTCTAAAATTTTTACAATCGTTTAACAATTTGTCTTTACCATAGATTAATCTTTTTTTCTATCAACAATAATCAATAAACAATCAATAATCAATAAATAAGTAAACACTAAACTAATACCACCAATTGATTCTTGCTCTTGTTTTTTTACAATATCATATCACTAGTTTCTCAATACTAATTTGTTTTTTTCTTACCAATATCACCACAATAACTGTTTATCTAATAAAATAAAATAAAATAAAATAAAATAAAATAAAATAAAATAAAATAAAATAATAAAGTAATAATAAAGTAAAAACAAAACAAAAAAAAGTAGGCTTATCCTCTGCCCACTCTATACTGTCCTATCTTTTCACTTCTCATCTCTAAAAATATATCAACCTTATCTATCCATTGCCTATTATAAATAAAAATAATTTAAGTTAAAAGTAGCTTACAATAAATAAAAATATCTACTGTTTCAAAGATCACCTTTGCTAATCATATCATACTTACCCATTTACCATTCACTATTTATCATTTACCGTTTTCCTCAATAAATAAATAAATAATCCCAATCCCACCTCGTCACAATAATGAAATATCTAAACTCGCTCGATTCTCTCCTACTCATCCCTTTAATACTATCAAACCTAATCAACGCTATATCCTCCTCAAACTCTTCCACCTCCTCAAACATAAACTCCATCTTTGACATACAACAAATCAACACTCCCTCCCTAAACTACCAATCCTTCGGTAACCAAATTGGCTTCTTTGGTCTATTCGATTCTGTTGCCATACTAAAATACAGTGGTCAACAGGATTTATGGCTCTCCCAACAAGACGATACAGACTCAGACTCTGACTCAGGCTCTGATTCAACCACCTTTATCTACGCTTATGAAAACAATCTCGATCTATACTCTTCCTCAAACTCTTCAAACTCATCTTCCTCCTCCTCATCTTCCTCAAATGTCTTGAAAATCACACAACTCTCAGACGTCGTCCAACTCGTTTACCCAATCTATGACAACTCCTTCATCCTCGTAGGCGATTTCGGCCACTACTCCCAAATCAACGATTCAAACACCCAAATTTCCTCTCCTTGCATCTTCAACATATCAACAAACCAATTCCTACTCATAGATCCTGACCATGAAATTAATGGCACCATTTCCTCCATCTACTTTGACCAAGCCTCGGACTTGATTTACTTTGGCGGTAACTTTGAATTCAACAACTCCTTTGGCTCTCTCATTTACGATTTGAATGACAACCAATTGAAAAACTTGCCCTTTAATGGCTTCAACCAAAACTCTCAAATAAACTCTATCCAAAAGATTAAAGACAACTCAATCCTCTTTGCCGGCGATTTCTACTCCCTAGGTCTACAAAACTTACTATTCACAAACCAATCTTACTTTCTCTCCTACAATAGCACTCTCCACAACTCAATAAACTCTACAAACAACTCTCAAATCTCAATCGACATAGACCAAGTCGTCTCCTTCAAATACGCCAACATCACAACAGACAGCACCGACCAATCCATTGCTGATTCCTCCATCATCTGTCCCAACGACAACTCAAATGGTTGGCTAATGGGTGAAGCCATCCAAGAAGGCGCCTGGGTAGCTGACTTGCCCTTCACTGTCTACCCAACAAAAATCAGAATTTACAACTCTCGCTACAACGATAACGCTGGCGTTAAAACCTTTAGACTAATCACCTCTCCCTCAAACTCTATCATGAACCTAACTTACATTGACCCAGAAACAAACCAATTGGCAACATGCAACGCTTGGTGCCCTCTTCTACAACAAACTAATATACAATCCCTATACGAAAATTTGGACGAACTAAATCCAAATAACATAACAAACCTTACCTCCACCTCCTATCTCAATGATAACTCTGTCGACTCAACTCTATCCTGGGGCCCAGAATATCAAGATTTTGCCTTTGTAAACTACATTCAAGTAAATTACCTAAATCTCCACGTCTACGATTACTACGGCTCAAGAGGTGGCCTAGCAGGCATCGAAATGTTCACCAGAGAAATCCTAACCTATGCCAACAACACCCTCAATGAGCCAAACTGCGATACTCAATATTCAGGAAGATCTTACTCTGAAGTATCTGGCAGTGGCTGGGAACAAAGCATCACTGGAACCTTTGCCAGTAACAATATAGACCTATCTGGCTCAGATCCAACTTCTATCGGTGTAACCTTTTACCCAAATATCTCCTACTCCGGTAACTATTCTCTATCCCTCTATACCCCAGGCTGTCAAGCTGATGGAACTTGTGACACTAGAGGTATGGTTTCCGTAAAACTATACGATGCCCAAAATAACCTCTTAAATGACTTTATCTCCTACCAAAATAACGAATTTGAAAAAATTGAACCCTTATATTCAGGCTACCTCAATATAACCAACCCATACGATGAAGATTATGATGAAGACGATATTTCAAGACCAAGAGTCGAACTAACTTTTAGCAACTACATCCTAGGTCTAAGCTCCGAAAGAGTCACAATGGTTGCTGATAAAGTCTCTGTCGAAATTTTGGGCTTGGACACTGTCTACAATTCAACTCACTCAAACTCAACAAACAGTACTACCATCGATTTAGAACTTGATAACAATTATTACATCTACTTGAACGGTTTGTTTGAATACGATACAAATAATTTCACTGCTTTTTCTGATGATTATGATTCCTTCAATTTTTCTTCAGAAGATTTCGAAAATACTTTTGTTGGAAACTCATCAATTAATAAATTAATGGTTGAAAATTTCAATAAAAATGCTTCCATCAACTCAATCATCTATTTAAACAACTCTCTATATATTGGTGGGGACTTTAGATCCCTAGCAAATGGCAGATATTTTCATTCTGTTAATATCGGTGATTATGACGATTCGAAAAATGAATTGGAAATCTCAAATAATAACATTGATAGCTCATTTAACAACATAATCAAAGGCATGTTTACTGGCTATGACGATTCTTTAATTGTCGTTGGAACTTTTACCGATTTTAACTCATCCGATTTAAGCTCTTTAGATCAAAATGATGATAACAGATACTCTCCAAATCATGTCGCGGCTTTAATTCAAAATGACTGGTACACTTTTTCTTCAGGTGTAACTGATTCTATCTATCATTTTTCAAAAACAATTTTCAATGATAATGAGTATTTCATTTTTAGTACACAAAATTTTGATATATTTCATTTGTGGGATAATACAAATAAATACTGGGTCAGTAGAAATGAACTCACATTAAACGTAACTAGCTCAGCTGTTACTAATGATGAGCAAATTTCTGTGATTTTTGGAAATATTCAATTAAATGGTATTTCAACACCAAATGGTGTATTTATTGACCAAAATGAAAGTTTAAGGACTTTTGGTTTCGACTTTGATGACTCAAGAGAAATTAATATTGTTCATGATACCTTATGGTTTAATGAATCCTTAACCGTAATTTCCGGTGATTTCGAGACCACAGAGGGTATTTCCAATCTTTTATTCATTCAGGCTATCAATGGATCAATTGTATATACTGGATTAGATGATTTTATCAATTGGCAAAATTCATCAATTTCAACTATTAATAAAGATAAAACTGGAAGATACTTGTATATTGGTACTAACGGCGATGCTGAATTATTAGAAAGAGAAATTTCTAGTAATATTTTCATCTATGACTTGTTTTATGATAACTTTACAGTTCCATCGCCTGTTATCTCAGACAGCGGTGAATCTAAAATCAATGCTCTTGTTTATAGTGAAAGGCAAAATATCTTAATCGTCGGGGGTGAGTTTGATAAAGCATCTTCTTTAGATTGTCCAAACTTATGTTTCTATGACTTGGATTCTAACAGATGGAATGATTTATCAACAACAACTATAACAGATGGTATTGTTTATTCTATGAATATGACTAGTAACACCAAATTATTTATAACAGGAGATCTTACTGTTGAAAACGTTCAGGGATATTTAGCTTCATTTGATTTTTCAACTTCACTAATACAAATCAATCATGACTTAAATGACCCTGCCACTACCTCTTCATCCATAACCAAAAAAAGAAGCAATATTCTTGAACAAACTTTTGATGAATCAGACTCTTCTGATATTGCAATTCCTACCAGCGTTAAGCAATTCATTTTAGTTGATGGAGGTGATAGTACCAATGACAGAGTTTTAGTTCTTGGTGACCACTACGTCTCCGCCTATAATACATCGGAATGGACCAGATTAGACCTATTAACAGATGAATTAGAACACCATGAATCAAATTTCACAAAATTCAGATTGGTAAATGTTGAATCAGAAGAAAGTAATTACTATTTTGAAGATAATAAGGTCTTGGTTGTTACAGGTAGCATCGAGTTTACTGAATATGGTACATTTTCAGTTGCATTTTTCAATGGTACAAACTGGTTCCCATATTTGCGTACCTTTTCAGCTGATGATACTGATCCTATCGTCTACAGTATTTTATTGAATAAAGCAATTTCCTCCGATAACAAAGACACCTCTGCTATAAGCCATGAAAATTTAGCAAAAGGTTGGATTGTATTTATCTCTTTGGCGTTGGCTATTGGAACTATAATGTTGCTATCACTACTCGCTGTTTTAATTGCAATGTTCAAAAGAAGAAAAAACGATTATGACCCAAATCTGCAAACCAGAATTGAAGAACAAGAAATGGTACAAACAGTGCCCCCTGCCGAGTTGTTCGATCATATGAATGAATTTAAGCAACATCGTCAATAGTCTATTACTTTATCCGTCCTTTTTTTTCTTCTTTTAATTGATTCAAACTTCCGTTTAGAATAATTTGTTTAATTTTTCTTTTGTTATTTTTGCTTCTTTATTTCTATAAGAATAATTCATTGTGTTTTGTTGCATTATATTGATTTGTGTATTATGCTTTTTTTGGTTTTATACTAAACCTTAACAAGATTAACCAATCCTAATCAAATTATTACAAAAATATTTTTGGTTATTTTTTTCCTGTTAGTTTTTATTATTACTTGTTTTAATTTTTCTTTTGATATTTTTAAATTTATTTTTTTTTTATTTTTTTTCTCAAATTTTTTTTTGACTTTATTAAAGCTCTTTCTTTCAAGTTATACTTTGGACTTTATATAATTATTTTTTTTTTTAGTTTGTTGTTTTTGATTTGTGTTAATTATATTATCTTTTTTTTCTTGTATGTTTGTTATAATCTATAATGAAATTTTAGCTACAATTGAATTATGAATAAGTTATAACAAAGATTCTTTTTATATTCTATTTTAGTTGTTATTTTTATAATTAACAATAAATGTAAATTTTTATTTACTTTTAATCAAACTAGTTTATTCAATTTGTATAGATGGCATTCATCGTCCCAGAAAAACCCAAGTTCAGTATCATTATTTAAAAATTTTACATCATACAACTTGGCATCTGATGGTAATTGGATTTCAAAATATTTGAAGTTTGATAAATCCTTAATTTTAAGTGAATAATCTTTTATGTTTGCTAATCTTTTTAATTTACTTGCATAAATTTTACTGTAATCGCTAGAATTTCTAATTTTAACGATATCATAATGATTGATATTGCAAATATTGGGCTGTTGAGTTTCAAGTACTTGAAGTGTCATTAAAGCTGAAAGAGAGGTTGGAAGTAAAAAAACATGATAAGTTGACAAAGGATAACCTGACTGGTTTTGTCTATTTATATTATTACTGCTTCGATTGATAGACTCATTATTGATAGTAATTAGTCTTGCTTCTAGTCTTTCATTTGAATTACTAACATCAGGTGGAGCTAAAGGCCCATAACTGATTAGATGTTTAAAAACAATAGCCAATTTTGTTCCAGAATTATTTGTGTTAAAAGTTGAAAAATCTCTTTGTAAAATTGAATTGATAATTGGAATAATAAAAAACTTTGATTGGTTATTATCATTTTCATCTTCATCTTCGTCACTAGAACCCCATGGATTATTTATATGATTATTTGGAGGATAACTTGAAGGACTATTTAAAGAATTATTAATAGAGTTATTAAATATAAAACTAGCAGAACCAAGAATGGGAATTGGTAAGGTTTGTTTAAAAACAAAATCATTTTCAATATTTTTCATTAAAATTTTTTTGTCAATGAAGATAGAATAACAAGAAATACCTACTTGATTTGGAATATTATAAGAACAAAAAAAAGTGCCAGGGGCTTGTAAGGGAATTATGTTGTCAACATCAGTTGATTTCGATAAATCATTAGAGATTAAATAGCTAAATTTTAACCATAGGAGATCTGATCTAGATGAATTTATATCACCAAATTCATCTTGTAACATTTCTAAAGTGACAGATCTTGTATCATATATCAAGCATTCATTGAAACCCGATAGGATTAATACTTGGTCATCAAAATAAGTCTTCATTCTAAAGTCCAATCTATAATGAGGAATTTCAATTTGACTATTTTCAAATAATCTTTCGTCTTTTTTATTTTGGCTTGATGTTAAATTGATTAAAACTAAGCCGCCTAATCTTTTAAATCTTAAAAACAAAATTTTTGAGTCCTTTGACAATTTTAGGAATTCGATTTTTGATGGGAACTGTTGATTGTAGATTAAATTTGATAAGTTTAATTCAATTGGATAATTTGAGTTATTATTTTCAGCTGAGAGTAAATTTGGTAATTTATATATTTCTATTAATCCATAATTAGCAATGACCAAATTTTGATTACAAATTGAGACTGAAGTATTTGTGATTTGTTTATTTGATCTTATAAAATACTTGAATGACTTTTGAATTGATTTTAGTGAAAATTGATCGTTTTTATTGATATTATCTTTTGTAAGATTTGATAAATCATATAAACAAGAGACATAATTGTCGGTATTTTTAATATTAAGAGTGTCATTATTAATGCTATCATTAACATTACTAGAAGATGAAAATTTTGATTTTAGAAAATCTAGTGAAAAGGGTAAAAATAAATTCAAGTCAGTAAAATTATTGTAAGGGCGATTAATATTATTAACAGGCCAGCAAGTTGAAATATTATTATTATTTAATTTTAAAACATAAATATTTGAGGAGTTTATATTGAAGGAGATTAAAAGAAAATTTGAATTGCCATTATCTAAAATATTTTTGTAAGATAAAAAGGCGTTGTCATTTTTAGCATGATAAGAGAAAGTTACAGGATCTATTATATTGGTGTTATTACTATTACCATTGTTATTGTTATTGTTATTGTTATTATTGATGGCGGTATTTGAATTATTAAAATGATTGACATTAAAAGTTGAGTTTTGAATATTAGTATTTGTAGAGTTTGAACTATTTGGAGACGAGAAACTTCGACTTTGATTTTGAATTGGAGAATAGTCGATTGAATGATTTGATAATAGTTTATTATTTATCGGCCAAAACAAGTAGTCTTTATTGTAAAGTTCTTGTTTAAAAAAACAACTGAATTTGAAAAAAATCTTGATGGGATCATCGTCAATTTGGTAATTTAAAAAATTTAGTTTTATTCTAAGTAATAAAAAATTAAAAATATTAGCATTAAATTTCGGGTTTATTAATTTCTCAAAGAATTCGTAGTTTTTGGTAAAGCAATCGTATGAATCTGGACGAAGATATATACCATTTCGATTGAACATAAACTCATGAGCAAGATAAGTGGAATTGATATAATATCGCCAGTTTTTGCAAATCGTGGAGAATTTGTACAAGCTAACGATATCTAACTTTCTCAAGATGGCATTCAATAATTCGTTGGGCAAGCCCAACCATTTGGAATTGGTTTGGTTAACGAAATTGGAATTTGCATGTTTGAGCAATTTCTTTGCATTCTCGTTATCGTTTGTACTGGTGCTATCAGTAATAGATGTGGGATATTTTCTTTTGCCTCTCTCGATCGAAGCCATTAGTCAACTAGCTGGCAGAGTTAATAGCAAAGCTCAGAAGTTCCATACAAACTGGATCCCAGGTTGGACACTGACCAAAAGAGCTGGCACAGAACAAAACTGATTATATCGATGGAAGGATCACAAAGTCTTAAAGTGTTGAAGAGGTGGTAGAAAAATTGTAAAAGGCATCAAAAAATAAGCGCCGAAAGAGCAAAAAAAGGTTTGGATAAGGGGAGCTGTCCCGACTTTCGCAAGAAGCAATTACAGGGCAGACTGAGGCAGACTGGGGCAGACTGGGACGTGGTATAATATAATATACTGGATATATAAGCTTCGAGAAGAAAAAAAGTAAATATAAAAAAAACAGAGCAGTGAGATGGGAATTTGCAGTCAGCAGCTCAGAACTGAAGACGAGTAGTTGCAGCAAGCAGTGGTTGGAGAAGCAGAGACATCATAGTTTGTTTTGGCTCTCGACTTCGTCGACCATTTTTCTGTATTCTCTTTGCTTGTTGGCCAAATCCAAAAAGACCTTGTATTTCACATTTAACAACTTTCTGTCTGGATCATCTACTGAGCCTGGTAAGACAACTCTGCCCACTCCTGACAACCTTTCCATCACAGTCCACAATTTATCAGCAGAGTTCAATGGGGCAGAACTTAGATTCAATTTGGATGGTCTGTTGAATTTTAATGAGGCTTGTCGTGAAATATTGCCCACCGTAGTCTTGTTATCGCTTTGATTCAATACCAACTTGGAAAACTTTTCGTGAATTGATTTCGATCTTGGTCCAAAAGACAAATGGCTGTTTTTACCATCATCGTCATCATCGTCATCGTCTTCGGATTGAATGCTAGCATCATCATCGTCATCATCATCGTCAACACAGGCATGTTCATTGTTATAAGCATTGGTATTGGTATTGGTATTGGTATTGGTATTGGTATTGGTATCTGTGGAAGAATTGCCCTCTGTGGAAAAGTCAAATTCATTTTTTTCTGCCATAGGAGTCATAATTGGAAATGGGAAACCACCTTCTTGTCCAATGAATGTTAATGGAGCCATTGCAGAGATATTAGTGACACTTGCAGTAGCAGATGGGGCAGTATATGGAGACACAGCTCCGGGTCTATCAGACAGAGTAGAGACCCTTGGTTTTCTTGATGGCACTTTTTTCAAACCAGTATGATCTTCAGCTGCAACAGCTCCAAGGATAGCTGAACCGAAAACAACCGCTGCATCGATATATCTTGGAATAACAATTGGCAATCCAACACAGTCAGCTAATAGTCTCATTAATAGACCGTTACGACATTGACCACCAGACATAAAAATCGATGAAATTTGATGGCCAGCTTTAGTCATGGCTTCAACAATCTGTCTTGTTTGTTGAGCGATGAACTCGCAAGCAGCAAAGTAAGTGATGGACAAATCCTCAATACTTGAGTCCATTGATTGACCGATAATGGCAGCTCTCATGTTTGGATCAGCAATTGGAGATCTATTACCATGGTAATCACCATACAAAAACAAATGTTTTGCTAATGAGACCACTGATCTTTCGTTTCTTTCCAATTTTAATCTTTCTAGAACCGAATTCAAATAGTCAAATTTCGAGATACCTGAAGCGTCAGCTAATTTTGATAGTTCTCCATAAGCAGGATGAGTGTTTAAAATATGGGCCAATAGAGCACCAGTACAAGATTGACCACCTTCAGCTAGCCAGTAATTGGGAGCCATAATGTCTCTATAAGGACCCCAAACACCAGGAACGAAAATCGAGTCCTTTGACATAACAACATGGCAAGTACTTGTACCAGCAACAGCAGCCAATCTGCCAATGGCTTTATCCATTGAATTATTCAAGCTTGGATCGTGGTTTTGTTTCTCCAAAGTTGGAATAACCAAATCAGTCTTTGCAGCAATTGTACCAATCCAACCACTGTAACAATCGATGACACCAGAAGCTACTAGACAATTTGTAGTTAGCCCCAATTCTTCAGCAGCCTTTTCAGATAATGGGCCAACAGTTTCGCCAGCGCTATAGAAGATGCCAGTTTTATTGGTTGAACCACCAAGACATTTAAAATCGTTTTCAACTAATTCAGATAAATTGATTTTTAACAAAAACTCTTTATTCCAACCATCAACAGAATTATCAACACCCTTTGGTAATAGGCCCTGTTTGCAGACTGTTGAGCAGTAAGATCTTGAATTAATGCCAGTTGCTTTATAGACGAGAAAATCAGGCAAATCCATAAAATTGCAATTTTTGAAGGTTGAATTATTGGGGAAATTGTTTTTTAACCATTTGATCTTTGGGATTTCCATTTCAATTGACATTTTACCACCAACATATTTCAAACCTGTGAAGTCAGTTGAGTTGATTTCATTTGTCTCCAATTCAGCTCTGTGATCCATCCAAAGGATGATATTTTGATTGTTATTGCTGAAATTAGGACCAACAGCTACTGGAGAGTCATTTTCCAAGTTTAAAACAGTTAATGAGCAAGTAGCGTCGAAACCAATACCCAAGATTGAATTTGGATCAATTTGAGAGTCTCTTGTAATTGAATTAACACAATAACAAACAGCAGACCAGATTTCGCTGGAAGATTGAGTTATGTAGTTTGGTTTTAATTCTTCTCTTATAATTGGTTTTTCGCAGATACTTAGGATGGCACCAGTTGAATCGATAATACAAGCTCTTGCACTACCAGTTCCAACATCGACACCAATATAGAATCTATTTTGTTGGTTAAAGTTGAGAGAGTTTAGTCTTTGAAGACTGTTGTAGGAGTTAAAACGACTCATAGGAAGCGTGAAAAATTAAGAGGAAGAGTATAATGAAGAATATAATGAAAAATATAATGAAGAATATAATAAATATAATGAAGAATATAATGAAAAATATAATGAAGAATATAATAAATATAATGAAGAATATAATGAAAAATATAATGGAAAATATAATAATTATGAAAAGATTAATATATTTATAAACAGATGAAAAGAATGAAATTAAAAAAAAAAAATTAAAAAGAAAAAGATTCTTCTTGAAAGGAAAACTGGAGTATTTAAATAGTAAAAAAAAGTGAAGAGAATTCAAGGGAAATTTCTAAATGCTGATGAGTTAATAACAGGTTTCAATAATATTGAAGTAGTGAATGAAAAGTTGAACATTTGAGAAAAGAACAGAACTAATGAAGATAAAAAGCAATTTAAACTTAGTCAGAATGCAAAAGGAGAGATAAGATGGTGGAAAGTGACAAAAAAAAAGGCAACAGAGTGAGAAATAGTGATTAAAACATGATAAAACTAATTTAGAAGTGTAAAAATGTAAAAATTCAGAAAAATAATTGAAATTAGTAGAAAGTTGATGGAAAAAACAATGATTAAAATCGAAAGTTTGTGGAAAAAACGATGATTGAAATCGAAAGCTATTAAAATTAACCCTTAAGATTTAAAAAACGAAAGAATTGGAAGGAAGATTAAGAGATTAAAGGGCTAGAAAAGAGAGTCAAAAGACCATGATAACCTACCCATGGTGGATTTGTAGAGGATAAGGATGATGAATTTATGAAGATGATGGTGCAAAGAAGATAGTTATGTTGGCGTAGAGAGGATAGTGGTATAGTATGATATGGTGGAGTGAAGTAGTGCGAAAGATGATACCCCAGATTTGAGAAAATTAAAAAATTACTGAATCTCGTTAGTGTTTTTTTTTTCTTTCCAAATGTTAAATAAAATAAAATTTAAATAATTTTAAATAATTCTAAATAGTTTAAAATAGTTTAAAATAATTTAAAATAATTAATTTTAATTTAAAATAGTTTAAATGTAAGAATAAAGCCTGGGCCTATTGATTTGAATTGGGAATAAAGGTTAAAACCCGGAATCTAAATGAATCTTTTAACAGAATAAGTAGAGTATAGAGTTCAATATAGTTGGTAATTAAAAAATAATGGATAAATAATGGATAATCAAAGGATAAATAAAAGATAAATAAAAGATAATTGAAAAAGTTGTATAATTAGATAATATTTAAATGGTATTTAAATAGTGAAAAAACTAAATAAAAAAGAATAGCCAGTATTAACAGAAGAGAATAGAGAAAAATGAAATCAAATAAATAATTAAGTAATTAAACAAATGATTAAATAGATAATTAAACCAAATACTTTTAGTTTGAAACAAATGAACCACCAATAGTAAGACAAGATTATAATAAACTAAAACTAAAACTAAAACTAAAAACAAAAATAAAAATAAAAATAAAAATAAAAATAATAACAATAACGATAACAGTAATATTACTAAAAAAAGAGAAAGAAAATGAATGAAAGAGAACACAAAAGAATGGAATAAAATATAAAAGTAGAAATTGAAGTCAAAGTGGAAATTGAAATTGAAATTGAAATTGAAGTGGAAATTGAAGTCAAAAACAATTAAATTTAAAATTAAATTTAAATATTATAATAAATATAAGTATAAAGAGAAACCGAAATAATACTAAAAAAATAAAAGATAGAGAAAAATAAAGTTATAATAATCAATGATAAATCTAAAGACAAACATCCTAACGAAGTAAAATAAAAAAAAAATAAAATAAAATATAGATAACGAGAAAAAAAAAAATCATCAAATGAACCATCAGTAAATTAATAATGATTAATATAGACTATATTAACATAAAACATAATAAATAGTTGTGATATTGATTATGGTTAGTAATCGTGGCTATCATATTAATTAACATTTTTTTTATTGATTATAATTAGTTGAAATTGAATTTTAGAAAGTATTATTACTGTCAATAATCATATTGAAATTATGATCAGTGGTAATTATTGCTAAAACTGTTGTTGCTATTATTGCTTTTATTCACAGTATTAGAGTATGTGGCAGTAGTGGGGGTATTTATGGGATTAGTATTGGAATTGGAATTAGAATTAGAGGTGGAGTTCGAATTGGAATGGTGGGTATTGCCATACTTTGCAACTAAATCCACCAAGAAATCAAACTTTTCATTTCGATCGACAGCACTCTTGACATGCAAAGCATTTATCTTTTTAGCACCAGCCAATCTTGCTTCATCACAGGATTTTTCCACAAGTTTGCAGAGAAATATCTCCAAGGCTTTACCAACAACAACGGGAGTAGCTTGGGCGACTTTACCAATATCGTCATCACTTTGCATTAGTTTTTTTATTCTAGCAGCAGGGAAATGTGTTTTTATATGCTCGTAGCTCTCCTTCTTGTAGGGCTTTCTGGTTGGAGAGGCATCGGTTGAGGGAGCAGTAGAGACATTGAGAGTGTTTGCATGGGTAGCGCTGGCATTGCTCGTGCTGTTGGGCCCAACAGTGGAGCTAGGATTTGCGGGAGAGTTGCGACTGATGTTGTTGAGGGAGCTGATGCTGTTGATGTTGCTGAGTGTGCTGAGATTTTTGAGGGTGTTGAGGTTGCTGAGGGAAGAGAGGCCAGCAAGCCCGAGAGAGCTGCTGTTAGTGTTACGGTCGAGGAAATCAAGATCACTGGAGGACATGGCACAAGAAGCGAGATACAGAAAATTAAGAATGACCGCTCAGATGATTCAGAAACAAATTTTCTGCGCTCAGAAAAAACATGAAAAAACAACTCCTTTTATAGCTATGGGCTTTTTCTCTTCTGTTTTTTCTCGCCCTTTCCAGCGCTCCACTAAGAGAAAAATTTTCTCGGACGCACGTGTGCTGAGTCAGACCTTAGATAATCCATGCGCGCAGCCGCATCTGTGTCCGTGTAAGCAAACTCCGTTCCGTGCCCAGTTGCGGTAGTGTATCTCCGTGCCCGTATTCCTCTCCGTGCTTCTATCCGCGTTTGTATCCGCAGATGCTTGTAGAAAAAATCACTATATTATTTATGAAGCTGCAAAACAGGTTATGTGTAATCAAAATATCTTCTAGCAATCACAATGGCTCGCGGGAATCGTTTTTATTGCCAAATATGTTATCATTTTTGGGTTTTTGTGCTGCTGGAGCAGGCACTGGTATTGATATGGGGCTCAACGAGGCAGGATTATTATTCGCTTCTTCATGGTCATCATGTTCATGGTCATCATATTCATGATCATCATGTTCATGTAGTTCTGTAGCGTGCTGTATTTCAGAGTCCTGGTCATACCCAATGCTATTCTCAAATAGACTGTCAATCTCATTGGCATCTTCGTCGTTTCCCAGCCCTAGCAAGCTGTCTTCATCGCTGTCCCCTATCTCTCCATCAAAGTTCTCATTGCTTATAACGTCCTCATATGTTCCCTCGGCAAATAATCTTCTGTAATTACTGCGATTTCTGCCAATACCACCGCTTCTTGATCCCACTAATTTTTTGATCAAATTATTTCGGATAAAATATTGTAATGAAACCACTGATGTAAATATTATAAATCCAATATCCACTATTTTATTTATAACTTTATCCATCTTGGTATCATCAACTCTTTGAAATCCACCCAATCCATTTTCCTCATCATCATCTCCTAGCCTGATTTGTCCAAACATTGCAAATCCTCCATTTCTTCGAATTCCTTTATCATAAACTATCCAAGCACTTAATAAAAACATCAATAGAGGTACAATCACCACAATCAATAAATTGAGTCCACTTAATCCACTCTTGTGTGCTTTATTAAACTCTTTTTCCTTTCCTGGACACGCGATTGCTTCGAACTTATCAAACTCTTTACCGCCAACACATGTACTTAATGGTAATTTTCTATACCCGGTGGCCTTGAAATATTCAAACACATCTTCTTTATGACACACTTCCATTGGGTCTTTGCCTTCTAGCCCAGCAACCAACTTACATGTCCCGTCATTACTCTTTACATAATTATAATCACACTCATAATCTAGCCGGCTGCACGAACAGTTTCTTAACACTTTATACGCCTCTCTTAATGGTGCGTTTCCAATAAAACAATCAGAATTATCGCTAACTCTTCGAAGATATTGAACTTCATGTCCAAATAAACAATTGTTAGCAATAAACGGATGCTTTGGTGACCAATACTCAAAATCATCTTCATCTGGATTGTCCAAATCTAACTTACATTGCCTCTCATGAACATCACTAAAATCAATTGTAAATATCTTGGAATCAATTTCAAACCCACCTTCTTTTTTTTCTATATCACAAATTAAAATAAACTTTCTAGATGTGTCGGATGGTATGGTCGCAATATCAATAATCTTAACATTCTCTTCGCTAAATTCATATTCAAACCACCGTTCTCCCTCGTCTAGCGAATAAATAAATTTATTATCAACTTCATTATCTTTAACTAGTATAATTATACTTCCCTGATCTCCATATTCCCAACTATAAACTCCCTCATGGATCTCCTTCCATGTTATTCCTCCATCTCGAGTCATGAATGTAGAACAGTTCTCAATTGCTTCCAATGTTTTACCAACATTTCCCACTGCTACCATCATTCCAACTGCTGACCCAGATCCATATGTATCTCGGCCATCAATTTTTTCAGTGTATCCATGCAAATTCAATGAACACTCATGTAACGATTTCTTTTCATTAATACATTTGTATTTCTCCCCCTTTGAATTGATTGATGGTGGTTGAATATAATTCCATTCTCCTCCATCATTATGCGTGATCTTACTCTTCAACTCTTTTTTACTGTTTTTTGCCAACACTTCTTGGTAATTGGAAACAACGTTAATAATCTCAATTCCTTCAATGCCTTTAACATTCTCATAGTCAACAAATCCAATCTCATTTCTATTAACATAATTTTCACTCAATACATATGAGGTACCATTCGAATTAGATTTTAATATACTACCAAATTCTCTTTCTCTTTTCTCATTTGTAGTAACATGGATGAAAATACTTTTACTAATCGACTCCAATATCGTATACGCTTGTTGTTTATCAACATGGAAATCGTATGGGAATTCGGCTATCGCAAATATATTCCCATCAACTGTTGTATGTGCTTTTAGGGATGTATTATCATCGTCAACAGATGCAACAACAATAAATTCATCAGCTATAGCAAACCCTATAATTCTCTCAAATAAAACTTTTTTATCTTTTTTGAAATAATCCTTTGATGACATTAGCTTGTAAATTTTTAGTCCATTATTACTTTCTTCTTCATTGTATTTTTCACAATAAACTAAATCCAGATTTTTATATTGGTCTTCGAGTATTGATCCGCTGAAATCACAGTATTTAACATTATCTAATAGTTTATTCCATTTCTTGCCTCCATTTTTGGAAATATATGCCACGGGATAACAATCACTGCCATAAAAATCATCATCGCAAGATTTACTGTCACCAGTCCAAATTAAATGGTCTGAGTTCATTTTATTAAACGTTAGTGATGGAATTTTAAAACTATTGAGTTTAGTTGGCACTCCAATTTTTTTAAATAATTTTCCCCTAGTAGTACTCTTGTAAATTTTGTCTTCATCATCAATTACTAGATAAACATTATCTTTAGAATATGGGTCAAGAATTATGTCTTTAATTTTTTCTTTAATCTTTAATTCTTCAAAATCTAATCCTCCATCATGAGATTTATAAACCTTTCCAGTAGTGGTTCTCACAACAATTGTTTCATCCTTCAAGTTATCAGGACTTTGATTGAGATAATAGTATTGAGCGACTCCTCCTGAAATTTCCTTTTCAGAGATTTTGATAAGATCATTTGAAGATTGGGAAAGAATTTTACCGCATTCAATTACATAATTATCATCTTCAGTCAATTTCAATGAGTCCTTGGCTTCTGGATCACATTGATCACCAGGTATAATTCTTTTAGTAACTGCTTTGATTTTAATATTTTGTTCATCCTCAGGATTTCTTTTAGATTTTTTGTCTAAATTTTTGTTATTTTCGTTTAAACACAATTCTCTTAGTATCTTAAAATCAGGTTTACATTCTCCCTTTGAGTTTTCTTTAAATCCGTCATTACATTCGTAATCGTCTCTTTTACATTCACATCTAACATCTTCGGCTTTAACATCTTCAAATAATTTGTTGACAAAACATTTAGCATCTTGTTTTCTTCGATGAAATTTTTCTTTATGACCAAAGACACATTTTGGTTCTTCATCCTCAGAGCTTTTTCTTGCAAACCAGTCTTCATAATCATTTTCCTCGCATTTTTTGGAAAATGCATCTTGAAAATCAAAAGAATAAATGTATAATTGAGCGCCAAGGGAAGAATCATCAATTGCATTTATATCATCTATTCTGTTTGATTTATGGTTAGAAATTGCAGCGTAGATGAATTTTGTTGACGTTCCGTCGATTGTTGAGGTTAAAAATAAAGGCAGGACAGATTCTTCTAATTCAAAAGTTTCCCAGGTATCTCCTTGATCCAAAGAGTAATAAAGAGTATCCTTTTTTTTCTTTGAACTTGTTGTACCTTCTTTATATGGAACAGCAAGAATTACATTGCCTTGATCACCAAATTGACAAAAGCATGGATCATTCAAAGCTAGTTTCCAATTCAAACCACCATCTCTTGATATAAAAGTTTGTAAAGTAGAAATCTCGGAACTTAGTAGAGACGAAGATGATTTAGAGTAACTACCTAAACCGATAACAATACCCGGAGTTGGCCCGGATTCGTATCCTCCATCGCCATTTCTAACCATTGTTGTCAAAATATTTAAAACACAATCATTGTCATCATCGCCATTACAATCAGAATCAGGGAACTCATCGGATTCTTTTTTGGTAAAATTCAAATAATTCCATGAACGACCAGCGTCATAAGATAAAACGGATCTGATTTTGGGAAAAAAGAAATTATTATCATCGTAGCCAACCATTAAATTACCCAACCAAATCCCATCAACTAATGAGGATTTTTCGAGTGTGAAAAAGCCAAAATAATTGCTTTCAGTTTTATTGATATAAAAATTATCCAATTTTTTAAAATTGATACCATTTGAGTCTGATACATAAAGATCCGAGATGACGTTTTTAAAGGTAAAACCAAATGACAACCCTGTATCATAATCATCGTCATCGTCGTCGTCACTTGAATCACCTTCAATTGATGATTTATAACCCCAGACAGAAACATAAAGAGAATGCTCGTCATTGGAAGGTAAAAAAGTAAACATTTCATTCATCAAATGACTTGGAAAGTTTGATTTCTTGAAGGTTTTACCATCTTTAGAAACAAATAAATTAACTGAAGAATTAATATTATATTTATCGGAATAACTTTTAACGACAATAAAGGATTGAATGACTTTAATTTCAAAAATATAGGAGTTGGATAGGGATTCGGTTTCATCTGTTATAACTTGAGGATCATTTTTATCTTTAAACCAATTTTCTGAATATAGTAATCTTGAATTTTTGAAACGATTTTTAGAATCTTTGACAGATTCAAGACATAAAATTGCCTCATCAGGGCCTTCTTTAAAGGACTCAGACTCATGAGTAAAGGTGCAAAAGGAGATGTGTTCATTTGAGAATAGTAAATTTGGATCCGAGTTTAGATTGTCCTTTGTATAATAAAACTTGTGAATGCATTTATCATAATCTCCATCGTCGTCATTATCACAATCAAAAAAATCTATAATTAAATAGTCTTTATTCCTTGAATTGAATTTGATATCAATTAACGACAATTTGGCATTCTTGGGTAAAAAAAAGGATTCCCAAGAGTCACCATTGTCTAGAGTGTAAAAATGCTTTGAAGTCTCAGTTAAGGCAAACGCTCTCTTCTTGTAAAAGGGATCTTTAATCAATTTGGTAATTTGGAAATCTGGATCTTTTTTTTCTATTTTTTTGTTGTTGAAGATCTCCTTATTTAAATTATCCCAATCTTTGCCATCGTTGTTGGTTTGGTATAGTATTTTGTCGTTCAAGGTAAGTGCGACAGATGAATCATCAAAGTAGAGTAGGTTCTCAGAAAGATGGTTGAATTTTGTGATGGACACCTTGGGCGTGAAACCATCAGCAAAGGCCTGGGGAGCAATTGCAAGTATCAATTGCAAGATCAAGGTCTTTGCTATGCTGCGATTGAAATAAACCATTGGTGGACGATACAAGCTACACAGCAGCTACAGTGTTATCTACAGGTCTGCTCAGTTCTAGATGGAAGAAGTGAGCTTTTGCAGAGAAAGCGACGCACCGCTCCGCCAAATGGTCTCGAGGCACCGGCGTGACACACGCACAATCTGCACAAAGAGATAAAGTGTGAATAGATTCTAGATAGTTATGTAGAAAGCTAAAGGAATAGCAGTGGACAAGAAAACAGCACACAGCACACAGCACGATTATGGGTGCAAACGCTTGGGGTCTCTGGGAAACAACGAGGCTCTTCTGATGTTTTTCAATCCAAGGAAAAACATCACAACTCTCTCCAAACCAATACCGCCACCGGCATGAGGAGGACAACCGTATCTAAAACAGTTAACATAGTCGTCAACACCTGGGGAGTCTGGATCAACGCCCAATTCTCTCATTTTTTTAGCTAGCAAATCTGAGTCGTGGATTCTTTGGGCACCAGACAAGATCTCTTCTCCTCTCATGAAGAAATCGTAAGAGTTGGAATAGTTGCTGTCAACTGGATCAGGCATTGTATAAAATGGTCTAATAGCACTTGGAAACTTGTCCAAAATATAGAAATCGGTGTCGTATTTATCATGGACAATCTTACCCAATAACTTTTCGTTTTCAGTAGACAAATCGTCGTAAGATCCTAATTCCGTTTTACCACCAACATCTCTTAATAATTGAATACCTTCTTTGAATGGAATTCTAACCATTTTTTTAGGAATCTTGAATTCATCGCATGGAAACTGTTTTCTGACAATTTCAATTTCCTTTTTATATGAAAGATTCAATTGGTTGAAGATATAGATGAACAAATCTGATAATAAATCAACAACTTCATCGTAATGTTCTTCAAATGCCATTTCTAAATCTAAACCCATAAATTCGGTCATATGTCTATGGGTATTTGAATTCTCGGCTCTGAAAACTGGAGCAACTTCAAACACTCTTTCAAAATCACCTGCAATACATTGTTGTTTGTATAATTGAGGAGATTGTGCTAAATATGCCTTTCTATTGAAATAAGTGACTTCAAATACATTGGCACCACCTTCAGATGGAGCACCTAATAACTTTGGCGAATGGATTTCGGTGAATCCATTGTCACTTAAAAATTGCCTAAATAGTGCACAAACACCATGCAGGATTCTGAATATAGCTTGGTTTGTAATTGTTCTTAAATCAATAACTCTGTAGTCCAATCTGGTATCCAAATTGACAACTGGCAACCCGGATTCCTCAGATTGTTGTTCGCTTCTTGAAGCATCTTCAATTAGCATTGGCAATTGTTCGGGAGTTTCGCTGATGATAAATATTTTGTTGATTTGGATTTCAACATCTTGAATGGTACAAGATTTGACCAATTCATTGACAGTTTTAACAACACCATGAACCACAACAATCGATTCCAAATTAATTGAAGCTCCAAATTTGACCATTTGCTTGCTAACTTGTTCATTGTTGGCTCTTAAAACGGCTTGAATAGTATCATATCTTTGACGGAATGTTAAAAATGCTAAGGAAGCGGATTGTGATCTTTTGTTATGAACTCTTGCTCTAAATACAACTTCTTGGTTATTTAAAGATGAGTTTAAAGTAGCAAATTGAACTCTTTTAATACCAGTTTTGGTGGCTGATTGAATTAAAGGTAATTTGCCATAGTTTTCCTTAGCGAAATCGTTTGCTGCTGCAGAGGCCTCAGCTACGGCTTTTTCCTTAGCTAATTGTTCGGCTCTTTGTTTCTTCTTCAATTCTTTTTCCTTTTCCTTTTGAAGTTTTTTCAATGCCTTCTTTGAAAGAGGTTTACCATCAGGCCCTAATGGAACTGAGTCTGGCGCTGGGGGTCGGTTGTCCTCAATTGACAAATCGCTAATTTTGGGAGTTTCTTCGGAGGACATTGAGATGGCAAATGTGTGTATCAGTAACAAACCGAATTAAAAAATTGAATCTGGCAAGAGAGAATGAATAGAATTGAATAGAATTGAATTGAGTTGAGTTGAGTTGAGTTGAATAAAAATGAATTAGAAGTTCAAATTTAAGAAGACAAAATCAATTTATATCTGTATTATCAGCTATATCTTTATCTATGGTGTTTGCGTTAATTGTTAGATCCAAAATGTACTAATCTATGAGTTAATTAAACCCATTGGCTGACTCACCAATTTGAAAAATTTTAAACTGCAACGCAAAAAGTCACCCGGTCACCATCTCGAATAACGAACAGTGCATGGTTCGACTCCAAAAGAAAAACCAATTATACCGTGAAGTCCACGTGATGCACTTTAAAGTAAAAACAATTGCCAGCATCATCATGTGTTAATGTAACAGCCGAGGATATATGTATCACGTGTCTATCGACAGTTCATTAAGCTGCTATGGTTTGACATATTTAAAAGTCCAACATTGGGCAAAAAGCTGTTATTTGTATTATTTTATTGGCACTAATTCTCATTATATATCTATCTTTACAATAAAAAACAAGTATTATCAGCTGGGAATTATATATTATTTGCACCTATCATTCTGCAAGAATATTAGATTTTGAAAGCAAAAAAGCAGACGAAAATTCAGTAAAAAAATAATGGTTGCAAGGAGGTTCGAACTCCTGCCTCTTTCGAGATCCGATTACTCACTCTCTTAAGTGAAAGTTACTTAGAACTTGAGTCGGACGCCTTAGACCTCTCGGCCATACAACCTTTGGTTGCATTTTGAATTCTTAAAAATTGATTAGTAATCTTTATGATTTCATTTTGCACTGTAATTTAGTAGCTTTCTTTCATTATATTTTTTTTTGATTTCATCACTATATTTCTGAGATCCACTGAATAATGGCTATTTCAAACGAACAAAGCAAGAATTTAAAAGAAAATACAGTTGCTAAAATGGAAACTACTAATGTTACTGCCACTCATCTGAAGGAAAATTCTCAGAACAAAGAGGTTAACCAAACTAAAGAGACTACGAAGGTTGATATCATTGAAAAGCAACTGAATGGCACTGAACCCAACAATACAGAATCCAAACCAGAAAATTCCGATAAAGTAAACCAAGAGTTGGTAGATGAGGCCCTGGAATTAAGAGATAGGCTAAAATTGTTGGTTTCATCGATTTCAAAAGTAAAAAGAACCTGCGAAAAGTTGGAGCATGAAAATCAGAATTTACAAGATTATGTTGGGTATCTAATGTCCTCTGGTAGTTTCATTGCAAATAAGTGATTTGAACAATTGAAAAATTAAGTGGGTCTTAGCAAACTGGTTTTGCGTAACTTGACTGTTTTGATAATTTTCAACATCACAAAAACGACACAAACTCTTATTTCACAATAGAAAATCCAGCTCAATCAGCAAGCTTTTGGCTAATCTTTTACATTTTTTTTTTTTTTTGGTTATAATTTTTTTTTTACTACATGAAAATACCAAGAGATGAGCCAGTCAAATAAATACAGTTATTACATGGACGGTTACAGTAATTATTCTACAAATACAAGTATTGCAAGAACAAAGACAGGTGGTTCTGCCCACTATCATCAACATGTTGCTAATGAAAGTGTTGATTTTGAAAACCAAAATTTAGAGAATGATAATCCCTCTCCAAATAAGTCAAAAAATTCATTGGGTTCTAGTTTAAAATATTCTGAAAGTCTAAAAACTAAATTTGAGACTCCTGGTTCTTTCAAGTCATTTAACAATAAACATTATCAGTCAACAATATATTCAAATGAAGCCACAGTTTTAGCAGAAAGAAACAACAACAGACCAAATATTAGAGATTCTAATGAAACCACGTCTAACAACACATCTTTTTTAACAAACACAGTTGATAACTTTTTATATGAAAAGGATCATTACTCAAAGTTGATAAATGAATATATAACACCATCTCCTTCTTCTCCTAGAAACTTCATCACCCATGATTTTAGTAATCAATCTTCTACGCCTACAAATAATAAAAACCCCTCTTCTGCTTATAAAATCAATGATAAAAGAAACGCAGATTCTAGCTCGATATTAAAAGAAACTTCCTTTGCAGATATCGATTTAAAAACGTCTCACATTAAAGCCCCTTCGCTTGTTTCATCTCACCTCGACATTTCACCCTGTTTAGATCAGTATCCTCTATCAGCATTGTATACCATTGATAGTAAAAACGATCTTATTGCCTATAATCCGATTACCACAAGATCAGTTAAATCAAGTCGCCCCAATGTTTTTGATGATGACCCGTTGAAAGATCAGTTTATCATTGAAGAATCCGAAGAAAGCGAACAGGAAAACAGCTTTGCAATTCAACATAGAGGCAACTTTGATAGCAATGAGTACTCTGAGGTTTATTTGGAAGATAAAGAAATAGGAACCCAGTTTAATACAGCACCACACAAGAAACCTTCTAAACCTAGATCACTCTTATCTACCAGCTGTTATGTGAAGGTAAATTACATTCCTCAGGGCAGACCTTTGCTATCAAATGATAGTCCTCTTGATCTCTCTCCATTGAAAAACCACTTCAATCATAAGGCAAACCCATTTTACGACCAACCAGAAGTCTCAAATGATGAAAAAACGCTAATGGCAATTATAGATTATGAGATCAACGCATTAGCCGAATCAAGTGATAGTAGAGATCCCTTTGATAGCTCCGATGGAAGCAGCATGAATTCAGGATTCAGCATAGGCTCAAACTGGTTTAAAACTATTTTAAAGAGATTCTCGACCACAAGAAACAAAAAAGAGGATTTTGATCGCAATTATCCATGGTTTAAAATAATTCGTCCTAATTTTGACTACGATGAAAGCGACTCCGAGGATGATAATTACCAAGGAACATTATTCGGAAGAAACAATACAGATATGTTACCAGTTAGTATTATTCCCACCAGATTTGATGAAATAGATTTGACCAAGTCATTAAGGCAAAAAACATATGATAGGGTTAATCAAGGGAATAGTGTGTTTGGTGACGCAGACATTGAATTAAATGATATGGTCTAGTTTTTGTTGATAAAGAAATTATCTAAGTTTCTTATTCTTTTCTTTTTTTTTTTTTACTTTTTTTACTTGTTTTTTTTTACTTCTCTTATTATTTTGCTTTAATTTCAAGTACATTTTGTTATTACAAAAAAAAAAAAAGATCTATAATTTCAATTGACGTTTTTTCCCTCACAATTAAGAAGCCGATTTAAAAGTATTTTGATGGATTTGATCTAACCAGTCAGGAATTTGAATGGTTTCATTTTCAATAATATATTTATCTCTTAGTAGCTCATGGCTCTTTACCAAGCTACCTGGAGCCGACACCAATTTTGTTTTGCAGTATAAGCTGGCACCAGACCAGGGACCCAAAGAAAAATTAGCAGAGAATTTTGCATTGGGCTTTTTCTTTCTTAACTCTTGCAATGTCCTTGCCTTTACGCCAGGAATGTTAGACAATCCGCCAGTGAAAATAATATTGTCTGACAACTCTCTTCTTAGATCAATCGGCACCTTTTCAATAACTTTTAAAATCAAGTCAACCACTGAAAACTCGTCGTCATCGGGATTATCTAGTTCTGCAGATGATGGAAACAACGTATGTTCAACTGATTCAAACCGCAATTTGTCTGGAATATCCAAAAAATCATTGGAATTCTCTTTGGATATCAATCTAAAATTGTTCTCTTCACTGTGTATCCTTTCTCTAACCGACTCATCTACTGTGCGACAATATACAGCCTGAAACACAAACTCTTCGATTATATTAAATAGTTTGGATGTGGACTTAAACCCAGATTTCTTCTTTATAACCTTCTCAGACAAAAATCTCTTTAATATTGTGTAATGTAAAAACTTCCCTGCTCTTGTCGAAGTCTGAATATTTTTATAAATCAATCTCATATCGTAGACTGGGCTGACAGTGATATTTTCCCAGCCCAAATCAACAACCAATGCATTTCTGGTGCCTGAACCTAGACAGGACAAAGCTGGCTCGCAAATAAATAGAAGAGATTTTGCAAATAACTTCTTCAAAAGTACATTTGATATTATCTTTTTCAAGTGTAAAGGAAATAATGGGGGCTCGATTATTATTATTTTGCAGCTGGATGGGTCCACCAACAAATCCTCTTGGTATATTTTGGATAATATTTTTAGAACAATGTTCTCACACAATGAATTCTCATCAATTCCTTCTATACTACCAAATGTGCTGTCGTAGCTGAACAAGTATTGTTTTGATAGAATGTCCTTAGTGTACTGTAATGTCAATTTATCATCGATGCTATCACTCTCTCCACTATTATCGTTACGCGAAACACTAGGAGGTAAGCAATGGTTCAGGTAGTACAAATCATTGCAGCTGGTAGAATTCTTTTTAATTTGCTTGGGAATTCTGTATTTCCATCTTGTCTCATTCGTCAATACTGTTGATATTGGAAATGTATCACCAGCAAATCCTGCTCTAATGAATCGAGAGCCAATTTGCAAGATAGCAGCGTGGTATTGCTTCTGGGTGGAAGAACTGGATTTGCTGTGGGTGTGAGCTGTGGATGATACAGAGAAAGAGTTTCTGTTGTGCTTCTTAGGATTTGGATGTGTTGATAGGCTTTGATCTGACATTGGGAAGTGGAATCTTTGTCATATTACCAACTTCTACAGTGTTATCGTTGCTTTTACCCAGAAACACCAATCTTGGTTGGAGTTTGGGCGTTTGAAAACCGAGAACTGAATTTCCACTGCTTCCAAAACACGCCAAAGGCAAACCAACTGAATCTGCTGATATTGGTGCACAATGAGTGGGCATTGGGGACTTGGTGAATGCGATGAATCAATGAACATCAAGATCTCGAGCACAGCTTTGTCTGATCGTTTAAACGACTTGCTGAACAATAAGACCTCAAACAATGAGCACAGCATTCTTGGGAATAGCAAGCTGAAGAATGTAGTGGGTGATCGAAATCTATTTAAATGCAAGACAGCAGAAGTTTCTCATATTGCATCAATGCTATCAGCAATTACATTTGGGACTCAGTGTGTGATTATCATAACGAAGGATGGGTTGATTTTCACCACAGAGAACAACCACATCATAAGAATTTCAATCAATTTTGATATAGAGCTATTTGACGAATATTATTTTAATGCACTGTCAAATACAGAGACAGGTCGATTGGGGACCGATAATGTTGATAATAATGGTATAATTCAGAACAAAGACCATAGAGATGATATAAATAATTTAGATAAAACAAATGATGAAATTGAACATGACGATAACGAAAAAAATGACGATATAATAAAGGTTATTGTTGATTTAAAGACTATTACCGAGTCGTTCAGTGTGGCATCTTCATTGTCAAAAAAAGAAGACATTCTTAATGATATTTACTGCACAATGTCCTATGAGGGAGCTGGATATCCTTTTATAATTGAATTCGATGACTACAAGATCCATGAGATTTGTGAATTTTCCACATATGTTAATTTTGATGATGAGGTCGATGATAAAGACGCTGGAAACAATTTGGATCTATACTACGGGTTAAATTTGAACTACAATGAAATTATTTTTGACATGATAATAAATGGGGATGTTATGTTCAATATATTGAAGGACTTGAAAGACATTAATACCGAGGAATTATACATATATGCTGGGTCATATAAAAAAAAAACTAGGAACAATGGGTACTTTTTTGCTGAGACTGATACGAGCGAGAACAAATGTGCCAATAGTGAAAACAATATCAACACCAGGGAGGGATATCGCATTGAGAATGAGGTCATCTTTATATCTAAAGGAGAACTAGGATACTCCAGACTCATATTGCCACAGGACCGCAGTATCCTCGAGAAATTGGTTTTGAAAAAGTTCAACAATATCAATGGCCAGTTGGAAACTGCCATCAACGACGAAATCATAAGCAATTTCAAGTTCGAGAGCTTCTTCAAGATATTCAGGGCCATCAGATCAAGTTCGAGAATTCGGTTCCAGAAAGACAATAATGGCGTTTTGGGCATCCATTTGCTGAGCAGCTTTAACATTGAAGATCATGTCATCAACCCAAAAGCACTCAGTGAGCCCAATGAAAAAACTAAACGAGAAAAACGGATTATAAGAAAAAAAAGAAATAGGAAAGGAATTACCAGCAATTATAATGGCAGTAGTGCCAGTGTTATTAATAATAATCTTAATCATAACCCTGCTAATAGTAATAAATTTGGGAATAATATCGAACAAAAATACTATCTGGGAACTGTAATTGAGTTTGTTCTTATTGAGTCGATCAATGACGAAGATGAGGAACCGTATAGTCAAGCCAAAGACAAGCAGAGAGCATTGAAAGAGATAATAATGAACGCAGATGAGATAGCAACAATCAATCCACAGAATAGAAAGAGAAGACGAAGAAGCAGCAGAAAATACACAGCATCAGACAACTTAGGTGGATCAAAGGCTTCACGCAGATCGAATATCACGAAAGCAGATACTGGCCAGAGCAGCGACATCATTAAAACCAAGAGAGATATAGCTGAGATATTGCATAACATCTCGGTTGCCAGATCTAGTGGAGTAAGTCAGCATAATAAGTCTGGTGGTGATACAAACAAACTTTCCGAAAGCACAGTGGGTTTTGATGCAAAAGAGTTGGAGCAACAAGTAGAACAAGAAGAATCCGAAGAAGCAGAAACTGCGTCAGAATTGGAATTGGAGTCAGACTCAGATGTCCCAATTATTCTTTGAAGACTGTTTTTAAATCCCTTTTTAACGATTATCATTTGATATGTTTTGATGGCTTTTATCCAGAAATTGTTGTGGGTCAAACTGTGGGTGTCTAGTGTCAGTTGCTTTCATAATTCACACTATATACAAAAATTTCAGGTCAAATGCTTTCAATTTCAGTGTTTTCGATAAGTTTTTCAATTATGGAAAATAACTCTGAATCTATATTTAATTGTTTCAATGCAGCAGACAAACGATGGCAACAAAGAAATTTCACTAATTACTACTTTGTCCTAATCATTGTTTTTTCTTATGATATTATTTTTTTGCACTATTATAAGTATAAAATAAAAAAAAAAATCTTTTATTCATGAAATACAATGAGATATAATGAAATTTGAACATATTAGTCTATTAACAGATATATCACTAAATTTATAGTAAAACTATTTTTTTTTTTGACTCTATCAAATGTTGCTACGGTGAATATTTTTCGAAAATTACTTTTAGTTATTTTTTTTTATTTGCTAAAACAATTTTGAATTTAGGTCCTAGTGAACTGAACGTACAAGAAACATTGGATGATTGAAAAATTTACAAGACATAGTCGTTTGAATGTTCATTATTTGATAGCCTAATATCACTTAAAATTATTAATACTATGGCATGTGTTTACTAATTAATCAAAAAATTATTAAAATCAAAGATCGTTTAAGAGACAAGATAGTGTTTGATTTCAAATGCTTTTTTTCAAAGTGATGATTTCATATTTAGAAAGATAAAGATCTAGTGAAATACATGTATATTAATTCGGATATTATTTACCAGACATAATGGATATGTTTATGTTTATTTTTTATATTTTGCGATTCTGATTATTTTTATCATTTTTATAAACTTTGCCTAAACTTACACAATAAATTCTGAATAGAACTTGGTTCTATTGATTTGATCTTAAAAGTACTATATTTGATAAAGAAAAAAGCGCATATATGGTATATTTGTTTAAAGCCAAGTTTATTTACAACCTTTGAATCTTTCAAGAAAAAGAATGCCATCCCATTCTAAAAATAGTGAAGAAAAAATAACCAGATCCGATTTTGAAGCAAATGAGTGTAAAAGAAAAAAAATTCATAGGAAAAAGAACAGAAAGAAATGTTGAGAAGTTGGAAAATCAAAAAAAAAAATTAGAAAATTGAAAAACCGAAAAATCAAGAAGTCAAGAAATTGGAAGTTTAAAATATTGTAATAACCGATAATTAGGAAATGAATGATAAAATAATCAAGAATAATGCGCTAAACTCAGCCGATAGTATATTTCCTGAACCTGAAGCAACCAAAATACTACTAGCTTCATCTTGGAGAGTTAAGGGGCTTGATGAGGAGGATGTCACTAGCGATGATTCTGATACAAGAGACTGCACAACAGTTGTAGTTTCAGCAAAAGCTGGTAATGTTGTTGGTTCGATACTTCTATTATTACTCCCATTATCATTTCCATTATTATTTCCGTTATTGTTACCATTGTGACCTCCACCATTATTGTTACCGTTGTTGTTACCATTGTGACTTCCACCATTGTTATTACCGTTGTTGCTTCCACCATTGTTGTTACCATTATCATCGCCAACGTTATTGTTACCGTTATTTTCGCCTTCATTGTTATTACCATTGTTTACACCGGAATTGTTGTTACCATTAGTTGAGTTATTATTATTTTCAGTAAATGTGTAGTTTTCTGGTGCTAAAGAGCCGTTGTTGTTTCCATTATTGTTGCCATTATCACCTCCATTTCTATTGTTGTTACCATAGCCATTTCCATGATTATTTCCATCGCCATGAGGATTGTCATTGTCAGAATTGTTTTCGTTTTTGCTGCCGTTTTCATTTTCATCAGTGTTGGAACTTTTACTGTTTCCAAAATTAACGAAGTTTGGTGGTCCCCAGTTACTATTTCCATTACCATTACCGTTACCATTACCATTACCATTTCCAGCATAAGGATTCCAGTAGTAATTATAATTTCCATTGTAGTTTCCATTATAATTTCCATTAAATCCATTAGGGCCGTTATTGTTGCCATTACCAGAACCAACAAAAACCGAACGTCTATTTAGTCCATTAACATTAAATCCAGGAAAGGCTTTATTGTCACCATTGAATGCGTTCCAAAAGGCATTGCCATTACCATGTCCATTTCCATGTCCATTACCGTTACCATGACCATTGCCATGACCGTTTCCATGGCCATTTCCATGGCCATTATTGTCAAATAAGCCACGCTTTTTAAGATCATTTTCGTTCTGTTTATTTTCATTGTAATTACCATTGTAATTGCCATTAAAGTTGCCATTAAAGTTACCATTAAAACCACCTGGACCGTTGTTGTTTCCATTGTTATTTCCATTAAAGTTGCCATTATAATTACCATTGTAACCCTTATAACCACTGTAGCCCTTATAACCTCTATAACCGTTGTAGCCATTGTAATTACCGTTGTAATTACCGTTGTAATTACCGTTGTAGTTGCCATTGTAGTTGCCATTATAATTACCATTATAATTACCGTTGAAACCACCAGGGCCATTGTTGTTACCATTGTTATTTCCATTATTGTTTCCGTTGTAATTGCCGTTGAAACCATTATTGGTATTTGGAACATCAGTAGGAACATCATATGAAGTATATTCAGGAATATCAGCTATGATACTAGTTGGTATGTCAGTAGGGATGTCAGTAGGGATATCAGTAGGGATATCAGTAGGGATATCAGTAGGAATGTCAGTAGGAATGTCAGTAGGAATGTCAGTAGGAATGTCAATTGGAATAGTTGGGATATTTGTTGAGATATTAGTCGGGATATTAGTTGGAATACCAGTTGGAATACCAGTTGGGAGATCGATTGGGAAATCAGTTTCAATATCAATTGGAATGTCGTCCGGATAGGTTAAAGTATTGTCAACTAGATCATCTCTATCTCCATCTTCATCTCCACAGTAGAGTTGAATAATTGGATTACCACAGGCTAAACCTTGATTGAAAGATGGAGAATATCTAAACCAAATTGAACAGAAATCGCAACGTCCACAAGAAGAAAGGTCGTTTGATAAATTCACATAGGCATTTTGGTTTGGATACAGCTCGTTGCAAAACTTGTCCAGAGGAACAGTTTTAAAACGATCATATAGTTTGTCGCAAATGGACCAATCGCATTGGGTGCTCGAATTACCATATACTAAGCCGGAATTTAAGACATAGAGATACAGCAAAGCTGTAAAAATAGATTTGAACTTCATCATCCTCGTCTATTTGATGAGTAGAATTGAGAAGTGTTAGAGTAGGTTGATGGGTTTGTAAATATGTGAGTTAGTGAGTTGGTGATTGGAAGATTTTTAGAATAGTAATTAGTAATTAGTAATTAGTAAACTAGTATCTTTGAGTAAAACAAAATGCTGGGATATATAGCAGATGAGCTCGTAATAGAACAGGCGAAGTTATAATTTGCCAACCCATTATTATTTGCTATATTTAAATGATTATTTTTAAACGTGTTCATCAGTAAAGAAAAAGAGTTGGAGGAAACTTAGTTAGATATTCCTTTACTACCCCCCACAGTACTAAATCGATGTTTTAAAGTGTGCATAAGAGAGAAAGGACCCAAAAAAAGGATTTACTAGACCAGCTGCAAAACAAAAGCAGCAATTTGAGCTGAAGAGGACATTCTTGTGTCTTTTAGCGAGAGACAAGAAGCCCCTAATACACAGACAATAAGGTCGACGTTGGAGTATGAGAAATATATACAATAGCTGAGAGCCAAAAGAAAAAGAGAATATATAGAAAAGCAAGTCTGAAGAAAGTGAGCTAGAAAATACCTTTCTTTTTATAGCCTTTGGGGATTGGGACATTCCAAATTTCATCATTCTTGATGATTTTGCTATTTATATCCGGTGTGTATTTGGAAGGTGAATTGTCGATTTGATCAACTTCTTTTTTGTTCTGCGCTTTGATTTCGTCTAGTATTTCAAAGAAGGAATGATTATTGTCTGGATCTGAGTAAACCTTCAATGCTTTGTAGAAGTGGATTACAGGTATTACTACTTGTCTCGTGAAAAGAGGCATGAGCGACAATGAAACGAAGGAACTAACAGGTTTCAAGAATTTTAGCAAAGCATACGAATTGGCGCCTTTCGTAACGAAATTGTTAATAGTCTCCTCATTTAGGGAACCGTTGCTGTTGTAGACGTTGTTATCGATTTTTTGCAAACAGTTGATAAGTTCCTCGTTGTTCTGCATAGAGTCTTGGATCAATCTAGCTCCATTGTCAATGAGCTCGTTCGAAACAGCGAATGAGTTGGGTAGAGTGTAGTCAAACTTGTAGAACAAGTACCAGCACACGAAAAAGGGAACAGTTTTGAAAAAGCTTTGAAGCACAAAGAAACTCAAGCAGTGCGAAAAGGGATACTGCAAAAACAACTGGACTGTGGGCCTTAGAAACTTGGGAGCTCGTTCCACCATCCGGTTTCTGGAAGCACTGTTTGTTGGTTTAGTGTGTCTCGTCATAGGCTCTGGCTCCACCTCGTAGGCAGAGCTGCTGCTGCTGTTGCTGCCTCTCGCCTGGCTCCTGAGAAGACCCACCAGCCCAAACTGTCTGGCCCCCAGCACAAACACCCCTCGAGCACCACTGCTTCGTCCAACGACCCAAAAACTGCTTGCCACCATTGCTGTCCTCCTTCTCTTCCTCCTCCTTCCTCTCGCGCCGAGTATATCTTCCTTTCTCTGCTACCCGGCGCGACCCACAGCCGTGGCTTTTTGCCTTTGCTGTGCTGGAGAAAACAGAGGAAAGAGCCTCTGCTGCCGGTGAGGAAGCTGCTGGAAATGCTGCTTCTGCCCCTGAGCAACAATTGTTCTCTCGCCCATTGCCCCCTTCTGTGCTGCTCTGGCCATGTCTTTTGCTGCTTCACTGAAACACAACACCTTGTTGAAGGTCATTCCCTTTCGCTCCCACCACTCGAGATTCGCCAACATCCTCAACGACGATGAAAACGAATTGGACAAACGACTGTTGGATTCCAAAGACAGAAGATATCTTGCCTCCTTGGACAAGTCTCTCTCCATCTTCAATTCGGTGGTTGAATGGGCTGACTACATCTCCTTTTTGGCCAAGTTGTTGAAATCCTTACAGTCAAATTCAAGAGGAAACTGGTTGCCCAAAATCTACTCTTTGAAAATATCCAAAAACCTAGCAAACTGTCTATCACCAAATTTGCCCAGTGGAGTGCACATGAAGACAATTGAGGTCTATTCCTACATTTTCAAAATGATTGGCTTGAAAAAATTATCAAACCAAATCTCCATCTGGATTCCTGGCTTGTTGCCCTTAATGTCTTTTGCATCTATTTCTATCAAGCCTTCCTTGATTGAATTGTTTGACACCTTCATAATCACACTAAACCCGATCTGCCTTAAAATCATGATCAAGCCTCTATTGCTAAGTTTATTGCCTGCAATTGACGATGAATCAAGCGAAAGTTTTCTTGATGTCCTAGATCTAATCGACACTCTAAAGAAAAACTTGAATGACAACTCTTCTTTTTGGCAATCGTTGTTTTTAATCATAATCTCAAATCCAGACAAAAGATTGGGCGCTCTAATATGGTGCAATAAAAGATTGCCTTCCTTTAACATTGTATCTCTTGCAAATGCTACTGATATCCAATCTAATCTTGACAATAAAGACCAATTGAGGTTCAACCTTGACTCCACCGATATTTGGTCAAATAAAGTATTGAAGGAAAATGCTTTATCCAATCTACCCAACGAAGCAAAAGCATGCGTCTCTCCTGAACCTGGTCTACTAATAAGAGCCTTTTGTAAAGCCTTGAAGGATGACAACATTTTTGTTCAAAGAGGCTTTTTCGATTTATTACTATCCAAATTGCAACTAAACTCAAACATCCTACAACTACTAGCCACTCCCTCAGATTTAACTAAATTAATCATCTGTGCTTCTTCAACCGTATTGAGAAAAGACATGTCTTTAAACAGAAGATTATGGAATTGGCTACTAGGCCCCGATCTCTTAGATTCATCAAATTTACCAAATAGACACTCACTACCCCAAGCTTTTTTAAAACTGTCATCCGATATTATCAATGACACTAAAAGTACATCTGAACAAGAAAAACAACCTTCCATACTCGACTCAAGCAAACAATCATCAAGTCCAGAAAAACCAAAAACTACTAGAATCAATTATTTCAAAAAATACGGTAAATCTCAACTAGTAAATGGCCTACTAAAACTAATAGATATCCAAAACAATTCGTCTGAAGATACTCACAAAATCATTACAAACCACGATTCAATGCCTCCCTACAAAAGAATGATCCAAGCCTATAAAATTTGTCTAGCTATAATGGACAAGTGGGAAATTGGCTCTCTTATAATACCAGAGGTTTTCATTCCTTGCATTTCTTCAATTCAAATCCTCCATCATCAATTGAATATCTCTACCAACAATTACTCAATTCAATCTCAAAACAACTCATCCAACACTTTAAATAACTCTAACACTGATAATGAATTTAATCAAGTCTTAAAAAATGCTTCCGCTTTCTTTGATAACATTGAGCCCATAAATATCTGGTCAGATCTATTTAAACTCATTGACAAAAATCAACTCCTTTTATTCAAATTCACCACCAACTACTTCAATGTCGATGAAGAAGAAATGATTGTAAAACACCTCCCTTTAAACCTTTTGCTTTTATTATTTAAAAAAATTTTCAACAATAATTTCATAACAATTGATCAAGAAAAGGACAAATCAATTGTTGATAAAAACTCAGAAAAAACCACTAAGCTCCCCTTCCCTGAAAATTCAAACATCATTTGCAACAAAATTAACTTGATTGATGATACCAATCCATTTAATGACTTTGATTGGTATACCTTGGTTAAATCAATCTTAAACTTAATTCCAGAAAGAGCTTTTCTTCCAATAGAACACATCCATAATACTGCTCTTCATTCTTTATTCAATAATCAAAACAAACTATCCAACGATCAGAATCAAATTGAAAAACAAGACCAACTCTTTAAACAATTTTCCATTCAAACATATAATATAATTCAGAATTATTATTCCAAAGTTTCGAAAACTCCAGATGATAATTACATCGTAAAAAATGAGGTTCTTGGATATGTGTATCAATACAATTTGAACAATATAGACGATCCCCAATCCTCACCCATTCCACCTGCTGATTTGTCATTAATGATTTTGAACTCAATAACTATTCTAGTCTGGAAAGCATTAAAAAAAAGAGATGATATGATATATTATTATTGCGATCTTTTGAATGATGTGCTAGAAAAGATTCCAAAAAATAACAATAGTAGTAACGATAATAAATTTACTTGGAAAAATGATTTTTTCATTGACGAAGTTTTTAACTTGAAAAATTTAAGAAAATCTGATGGATTCAAAAATAATTTTAAAATTTCCAACCATCTGTTTAAATCATCAATTGATACCCCACTTAATAATGACGACAGCTTGGGTTTAGCAAAATCTGCTTGGGAAAGAATATATAATATTTCCAGCAATATAGATGGTTTTGAAAATGAGAATCATTACCTTCTTGGTCAACCATCTCAAGTCAGTTTATCTTTTGTTTCAATCACCTTTGGAATTTCAAAAATATTTAATGAAATTACTAAAAGTTTGAGCACTCTCAAGAAAATCGAATTGCTCAAAGTATTACTAAGATTGCTATGGGACTGTCTTATCGACCCTTCAAGCAAATACCAAGTCGAGTCGGTTAAATATATTTTAAGCTTTGAGCTTAGCATTGATCCTCACTATATTGAGTCAGAATTGTCAAATTTGTTTTTAAATGCAGATAAACATGACAAATATGATAGATTTCGTGGGTTTTCTGCTCTTTGGACTCACACAGCTAATTTGTCCAACAATAACTTTTTCATGGACCAAATTTTATCAAGACCGTTTCAATTGGTCTTAGATGAGTTGGCAGTCAAAAGATCTTCTGATTACCTTCTTGCTTCATATTGGATTTCATCTACCTCAAAATCTGGGTCTTCTAACCGATTATTTAAAATGATTTCAATTCCATTGGCGAAAACAAGTTTTATCATGAATACTAAAGCTTCTAAATCCCGAATATATATTATAGATGATATTGATTTATACTGTTATCAAGTGCAGACTATTATGAATGTTTTAAATGTCGATCCGCCTCTATTAATAAGCGGAATAAGTAATGAATTAACTGTGTTAGATCGTGAGCTCCAAATACAAATAATCAATGCTGGTTTTGAAGATAACTTTGATTTATCAACATACAAAAATTTGATTATCGCCGTACTTTTAAGGTTTCTTTCATTAGAGTTGGATGAGAGCACCATGAATCGTTTATCATCAATTTGCTCGTTCACAAAAGCGATGAGAACTTCATTGGCATTGCTTGAGATGTTGTTAAATGGCAACGAAAAGGATTTTGCTCAAATTCCATCGATTTTATTAAAGATTTCATTCAAATATTTTCAAAAATTGGATAACTTGAACTATAAAGAGACCAGTCAAAACTCTTACATAAACTATAATTACAATTATGATTATATATTGGTAAGTTTTTTAAGGATTATTTCATCTGTGTTGAAGACTTCATATGATCAAAAAGTGAAGTTGAATATTTTTTCAGTTGAATATGCCAAATCCTATTTGTTATTTAAAACTGAGGATAAAATTGATAATATCAAGGATATTAAACTTTTGGAATATTTAATCCTAAGTGTGAAAAGAATTAATAATTCAATTTTGATAAATTATTGGGCGCAGCTTTTATCTAAAAGCACTGTTTATTTTGGCGAATCGATAATTCAAGCTATTACTCCATTGACAGAATGTATTTGCACTAAGATTAACGACTTTTTTTCACTAATTAGAAATTCTTTTGATAACAATTATAATGCTAATGATGTAACAATAGATAAAGAAAAAAATAGTAAAATGACATTTGAAATTGGACAATCTATCGCTTTATTGATGAACGCGTTGGATGATGTTTTATCTTATTGTCACATATACATTTCTTCTAGTGAAGCCAAAATCACATCAGCCAAAACCAATTCCAATGACCCTGGTTTTTTTGGTTCAGTAATGTCTGGGGTATTTGCGGTTGAAACTCCAATGGCCAGAACTGCAGAAGAAAACAAAAAACTAATAATTTTGTATTGCATTCAAGAAACTGCCAAAGTATGCCTGGATATTTGGTCTTGGGCAGAGCAAAAAACAAGATTGCAACTCAAAAATTCAAATGATACAAATTACTATTTAAATTATTATCCTCAAAATGATTTGAATTTTTTAAAGTCGATAAACTATCATATTTCTAATCTTAAATTTAGATCAAAAAAGTTGTTGGAAAAACTTTATCAGTTGCAACCATTAGAAGTTTTACAAACCTTGATGCTTGCTGATCGCAATTTTTCAGCACCATTGTTCAAGATTTTACACATGTTAGATGGTGGGAAACCACAATCGACCGTTCCTCATATATTTAATTTGATAAATTTGAAACTAAATCCTGAAGCAGTTAGTTCAAAATACAAAATATCAATTCATTTACTTTCGTCTAGCAATCTCAATGACAAGATGTTATCAATGTTTTTAGTTGAGTATGTGAAATCATTAGAAAGTGATGCTGTTGAAGAAATTTGGAATCAAAGTATGAATTTTTTAAAAGATGTTCAAAATTTGGGTAGTGTCTATGCTAATATTTACCCATTTATATTGCAATTTACCTGCATTTTGGGGGAAAAATTAAACAAGTCTAAATTTGGCGAACAGAGAAAAGTTAAGAGAGAGATATCAGATACTTTTATGAAAATCTTATCGGGGACACTATCTGCTCGAGGACCTTCGAACCAAAGTGCGATTTTGGATGCAATGACATCAGTATCTTTAACCTCTCCAACTGGGTCTCTGTCCAATAAGCCTTCATTTGATATGGATGAGCGAAATGATGAAAATTCGAAAGACCGATTAACTATTTCAGTAGCCTTTTATAAACAAACTGAAAGTCCTATAGATGAGAAGACAGATGCGAGTGTTACACAGGAAGAGCTTTGTAAATCAATTCAGAGTACATTGCCGTATATTAGTAGCATAGTGCAGGACTATGATAAATTTACTACCACAATGACGTCGATAGTGTTAAATATTGTGACACCAGCATTGAAATCCAAGACATTTCCTAATTTACCATCATATTTGCTTGATTTATTAGTTGAATTGAGCGAGGCAGCATTGAATGTTAAAACCTGGAAACTAACGATTAATGACGTATTTGTTGATTCTAAATTTTTCAAGATGAGTTTGATTCATAGTTTATCATGGAAGGTTATAATTAAAAATTGGATTGAGTCGGATAAGGATAAGATGGGCGAGTTTTTATCAAAAGTTGAGCCACATAATGCTAGTTCCACGACGTTATTTGGATGGAATGAGAGTGAGATTAATTCGAAGATATTGAAGTTGAAACGAATTGTTTTTTTATTGATAATATCGGCGAAAGACACGTATATTTTGAATTTGAAAGAGATTATGAGTAAGATTGAAGAAATATTGACAACTTCGAATGCACTAAAAGAAGAAGTGTTTTTATGTCTTCGAGCAATAGTGTTGAGATTTTCGGATGCGCATTTGACGTCATATTGGACGTTGATTTATACGGAATTACAAAAAATGTTTCAAAATGTTTTGGATTGTTCAAAACCGGAAGAGATTGAAGATATTGATTGCAATGCTTTGTTAGGAGCGTGTAAGTTGTTGGATTTATTGTTGTGTTTAAAAAAGGAAGATTTCAATCAAAACGACTGGTTGTTTATATCTGATTCGATTGGTACGAGTGGATATGATTTTGACGTGAGTGGAGAGAGTAATAGTGGAATCAGTCATATTGGCGGCAAGAGTGGTGGTAATTATAGCATTCAGGATAACGATGAAGGAATTGTTTTGTTTGGGTTAATTGATAAGCTTTCCAATATGGGGTTGTATAAGAGGCCATCGTTGGATGATTATCGAAGGATTGAGCTAGTTACGAATATTGATGAACGAGAAGATATTGAGAAAAACCGCAAGCCTGGGTTGATTGGGGTTAAAGAAATTGAGAACATAAGTTTATTGAAGCCATTTTTTGATTCATTAAGCTTGTATAATTTTGAGAAGACGTATGGATTGAGTGTAGCGGATATTGAGAGTTGTGAGCAAGATATTTACAATGATTTGTTTGATGATAATTGATAATGGATAATTGATTTTTATTTGTATTTCTTTAAAATATATATATATATATAAAGAAAAGATAGTGAAAAGATAAGATCGAGACCTCGTTTAAAAAAGAGGGAAAAACAAATAAGGTTAATTTAAATTTTAATTTAAATTAAAATTTAAACTAAATCGAAAATAGATTTTCGGATACTTTTAATATAGCCAAGTACGATAGTTTTTTTTGAAAATAGTAAGTGTAAATGAATGAAAAAGAATGAAGGGATGAATTGATAGCTAAAGCAAAATCAAGACACGGAAGATAAAGAGAAAGAAAAATAATACAACCAAAAAAAAACCAAAAAAAAGTAATATAAATATATAGATAAAAGAAGATTAAATAAAAGTATGGAAAGGAAGTTGTTTTGAATTATTTTTTTTTTTTGATTTTTGATTAATAGGTCGGAGAGAGTAGTTTTTCAGTTTGTTGAGCTGGAGAGAGAGATGAGATTGAGGATTGAAGTTGGGGGTTAACCGGAGGTTGAGATTGAGGTTGAACTTGAGATTGAGATTGAATTAGTTGATCAATGGATAGATTTTTTTGGGGAGTTGAATTGGTATCAATTTCTGCTGGAAATTGAGCTGTATTTTGGAAATCGTTATTTGAGTTCTTATTTGAAACAGAAGCTGGAACATTGCTGGTTGTATTGACTATTTTCGATTTGTTTTTTTCCTTTGGGGTCTTTTTAGGATCTACTTCGATTGTACCAATAGATGGAGGAAATTTGTTTGCCAATCTTCGCAAGAAGGATCTTTGAAAGGATTTTGGATCGTAGTTTGAGATGTAGAAGTTGTAAATGGACGAAACAAACAAATAGGAGGTGATAGTCAAACCAGTCAAGGTCAATATCAAAGGCAACAAGACAAAAGCTGTGATAAACATGATGAAAACAAAGAAGCAGAAGATAAATTGATGTACAATCAGTGCGTTGAGATGGTTAGTGTCGGCGCTTAATGGGAATTGCAGATATAAAAGAGAAAAGAGCGAGAGTGTAGAAAAGACGAATCTGATGTGGATTTATAGTCAGAAGAAAAGAAGAAAACATACCTGTGCCAAACCAAAAGGCGAAGGCCCCAACAAAGACCACGAAGGAGACGAAAGCGCTGATAAAGAACATTATCGATAAGGGAATCAACACAGGTGAGGTAACGAATAAGGTAACGACAATAAAGGTCTGAGAGGGTTGTTAGTAGTGAACCGGCAATAATTGGTGTAGAACAGTCAGTTGCAATCAAGTGCGAACTAGCTGGGGATCAATTGAGAGAATGCAAACCCAAAGAAGAAGCAGCAGGGATGGTGCAAGAGAATTTATACTTACAACAACAATTGGATGGTTAAAGGCGAACAAAATGGCCCTGTCGATGTATTTAACCTTGAACCTTTTCAAGAGGGAGATGGCATACCTGGGAAGTGTTAGTGTGCGTCCGGTGCTGGAGCTGTTGGGAGAATACATACAGTGCGACGGAATACACATTCACCTTGCCCCTGTCGTAGCCGGCCTGGAGCTTGAAGAAGAGGTATCTCTTGAAGTCATCAAACGACAACTCCTCGCTTTGCTGCCTGTGCTGCTCAGGCCCCTCGAAGTCGCTCTCGCTCTCGCGGGTGTCGGCGGGGTGGAGTTCGGTCGTGAAGACGCTGGTCTGCTCGTGCTTGGGCTGCTTTTCGCTGGCAGTGGTTTCCATTGTGAGGTGGTGGTTCTGGTGATTTTGGTGATTTTGGTGATTTTGGTGGTTTTGGTGGTTTTGGTGGTTTTGAGGAAGTGTTGGAGGAATCGAGAACCTAGGGAGATCAGCCCAAGATATATTCCACCTCCCACAAAGTCATGTTCCAGCCGAAGTCAGATTAGGAAAGAGGTAAATACAGCAGGAGAGCACGCCCGTCCTTCTGGCGACACCGGCACTTGTCTTTCACATGCACCACCGCTAGCGCCACTAAATAGACTGCTAATTTCAATGCCAATTTCAGTGCCACTGTTGATCATTGCAACCGCGCTGTTGTGGTTGCCTCTTTCAGTACCGGCTCCCAAAAGAACCGTCGTCCCGTACACGCCGCGCCGCGCCATAGGGCTTTTTCTCTCAGAGCCCTACCTGCGGAATCCTCTGAGAGAATATTCCATTACGCTGGTACAAACAGCAGTGTTCTCATTTATGGTTGGTTTATGAGGAACCCTTTACGCTACTTTTCAAATGCTCTTTAGAGTGTGCTCTCCAAAACAGCTCCAGGCTCGCTCTAGCTCAAAATGTCCTCTTCGCCCACCATTGTATCCATTATATCGCTACCTTCGTGCAGTACTTTAACACTCTAATTCACATCCTCCATCTCATCTCCAATGGCCTTGCTTGATAACGACTTTGCTCGCTCTGAGAACACCCAGAAGGTGGTAGCTCTCGCCGATGTCACTGGAATAAATGACATATTGAAGCTTTTGGGCAAAATCTTTTCTTTGATTTTCAGCTATTTGGCCCATACATATCAAATTTGTAAATTGTTAGTATCATTCTGCTTGTCCTTCTTCAAGCTCAACCCACATACTAACTATCTTTCCATTGCTACAGGTCCATAGACCAACAAATCGCTGCGTTGCCTTCAAATCTATCTGCTTTTGCCTTTCATTTCAGACATAATCCAATCAAGGACGTACGTATATCTCTGCTTCCAGCTTCTCTCGCCGCCTGTTCCAATCACCCATACTAATCAGTCACCATGTCCAATAGACAATCCTAATCCTTCTCTGTCTTGCTCTAATCCCACTATCAATTAAACCAGTCTCATATGTATTATACTCCTTTGGTATATCCTTCGGTATCTTATTTGCTGCTGTCACAGTCTTCATCCTATTTGTTATCGTGGTTTTTGTGCCCTTGATCTTCATTTCCTGTCTATTAACAATGATTGGCTGTTTTGTTTATAATAAATGGTACGGTGAAAAAGACAAGAAAATCATTCTTGGTATAAACAGACATACCGTCATTTAATTGTTTTCTTATTTAATTATATTATCTTATCTTATCAATAAACACTTTCATATCATACACTCACAATAAATCTTATCTTTTTCATCTCCCTATATCCACAGTCTTGGTCTCAACTCTATTCATATAATTCCAAATCAGGAAAAAGTTATTATCAATACAAAAAAAAAGAAAAAAAAAATAGTTTAAACATCTTGTCACGTGAACCATATAACTATCTTTTGAATATATCATTAGATACTCATTAATCTTTCTATTTATATCCTGTTCTTTTGGATTTCAGCCATTTTTTCGTGAAGAAATCTTAATTCCAACCGTTTCACAATTCTCATTGCTGCATTAAAACTCTCTTCCAATTTTAAACTTTTTCCTGCTTCTAATGCATCTTCTAATTTTCCTTCTTGACATAGTTCCAAAAAAAGTTTTAATATGCTTTTATCATAGCTTAATTTCAAATTAATTAATTCGTTTTTCTTATTCTCCACTATTTCCCTAATCCCATCTTCATCTTCATCTCCTTCAACTTTACTTCTTTTCTCCTTTCTTTCAATCTCTTGTAATAACAATTCCTCGTAAATTTGATCGTTTATTGAAAACTTTTGTTTTTCAACTATCTTCTCTATTCTCTCTTTCTTATGCCCAACTTTCTCAAAATACATCCGAACATATTCCAACTTCTGCTCCTTGCTGACTTTATCCTCATCCAATTCTTCAATATTCTTTTCAATACTCTCAATAATCTTTTTCTCCTCGTTAAAGCCAGAATTAAGATACCCTCTCCTCAAATAACTCAAGAAATTCTTATTCTTAATCACCTCAAAATTAACCAATATACTATTGTTCTCCTTGCAAAACTCAGGCAACACACCATTCATCCTATTCAAATTCTCGCTCAACTTTCCATTCTTAAACAACCTCGCCCTTTTCCCTTCATATGTCGAAAACTTGCTAAACGGCGTCTTGAACACCAAACACTGCAAATGGTTCTCATTCATCCCCAACCCTATATATGTCAAATCATCATGATACTCGTTATACTTGTTAAACACCTCTCCCATATTCAACACAGGAACCAAAATATTCTCAATTTCCCTCTCTCCTCGATCAGGATTCACGTTGATCATGTACAAAATATCATCGTTCCCTAATAAACATGGATTATTATTAATCTCATTAAAAAATATCCCCTTCAAATATTCATTCTTAAAATCTCCTTCCCCATTTATCCTCTCTTTCCTTCTACTTTTCTTGTATTCGTAATCTCGGCTGTTCAGTATTATATCAAAAATCGCATCTCGAACAATAACACTCTCACTATACTTTTCACCATCAATTGAAATCAAATTGTAACTCAACTTATACGTCTGGTAGTTCCGTATACTGATACTAAACAAATACTCATTATTTCCAATAGCCGCTAATACTGGAAGTTGCTTTTCAATTCCAATCGCCAATCCACTCACTAAATTGTACTTCAACACTTTCCCGCTGCTTATGAATATAAATATAATATTACTAGCAATTGTAATACAACTGATAAATTCACTTTTAGACACCTCAATATCAATCTCCAATAAGCGTTTTTGAATAATTCCATCACCATTACCATAATTACTGCTATTATTTTGATACTCATGAAAATTATGTGGTTTAAACAATATTTTCAACTTTCTTTTCAATCTCACCAATTCTTCAACGCATATATTGTTTTCAATCAAATCATAATACCCAGATATTCCCAACAAAATGCCCTTTTCACTTAAAAATGCAATATCGTAAAAATTTTCAACATTAAAATGATAATTTCGAAGCTTGCTTTTGTTAAAACTTTCAATTGAGACTATTGGTGTTTGTGTATTGGTTTCAATCCATACTTTGCCTATATGATTAATCGTCAAGTATTTTCGACCATGATACCATAAACTTGAATATTGAGAAAACGGCTTTAATTTTATTCCATTTAATTTTTCGGTTAAAATTTCATTGTTTCTTATTTGAAAATTTCTCTTAAGAATTTGGCTCTTTCTAATAAAATTGTAATACTTTTTATCCAATCCAATAAGATCTTGTGTGGTGTATGTGTCAAAATGGCCTTTAAGTTTGTTGAATTTATTCTGTAATCTGCTAATTTGAGGATCATATTCGGGATAACTATTTGTAAGAAATGATGGATACTTTTTTAAATAAAATTTATATTGCTGATATAGTTGAAAATCATCCAAATCATCCAAATCATTCAAATTCTTGTTTTTATCATCAATTAATCTGTTGTAAATCTTTTGACATGTATTTGGACCCCCATTATTTAAATGCTTATCCAATTTAATTTTTTTGTTAATCTCGGCTTCGGAAGATTTATTATCATGATGATTAAATGTTCTTTTATTTTCACTCATTTGAACTGGCTCATCATCATTGGAATTATCCTTTCTTGAATCAGGTATTTCAGTTATCACAGATCCCTTATCTCTTCTACTAACTACCTCAACAAAGTCATCATCGTCATCAGAAAAAATATTTAAAGTGCTTTTGACTGCTATTTTTGACTTTGTAATTTTATCTCCATTTGTTTCAACATCTCTCTTGTAAATTTTATCAATACTTTTGCTCTTATCTTCTACCTCAAATTCGTCTTCTCCATCGGATAATTCTTCTGCTTTATCTTCATCTTCTGATTCATCAGCATTTACGTCAACTAAATTGTTACCATATGTAAGTTCGTCTTCTTCTTCACTTGCGATTTCACTAAGGTTGTCGAAATCAACAATATCATCATCGAAATCAGCATCAACATCAGAAACATGACTTATATGCTCTTTTTCTTCTACATTATCATCCATTCTGGACGTAACTATGCTAATTTATCAAATAAAACCACACTCTTCATCCTATTCACATTGATTATCGAAGAAAATCAAGAAAAAAAAACACGAACGCGAAATTTGGAAATTCGAAAAAGTGTCTACAAAACTTTAAAATTATAATTGAATCAGAAGAATTTTTCTGTTCAAAAAAGTAACACTAAACATGAAAGTCCTCTGTGTTGCTGAAAAGAATTCAATTGCACTGAGCGTGGCTCGAATACTTGGTGGTGGTAATGTGAAAACTAGAAGCTCAACTTACAAATATGTTAAAAACTACGATTTTACCTTTGATTTCAAGGATGGCAATGGAAGATCCAATGTTACCATGACTGCAGTGAGTGGCCATCTTTATTCTCATGATTTTCCATCTCAATATAAATCGTGGGACACAATAACTGCTTCCAAGTTATTTGAAGCCCAGATATATGAAAAAGCTACTTCAGATAGTGCAAAGATCATCCAGAATATTATCAAAGAGGCAGCTAGTAGTCTGAAACTAATGATATGGACTGATTGTGATAGGGAAGGCGAATATATTGGTTATGAAATAGTTCAGAGTGTTCAAAGAAAATATCCTTCATTCAGTATTGAAAACACTTTGAGAGCACAATTTTCTCATTTAGAAAAATCTCATATTGTAAGAGCAGCTTTGAATCCAACAAAACTAGACAAAAATGCAGTTGCTGCCGTTGGAACCAGAATGGAGTTGGACCTAAGAACAGGCGCCATATTCACTAGATTTTTAACAACATCGTATCAAAGGAATTTTACCGATTTGAAAGCCGAAAAAAGAATCATATCTTATGGGTCTTGCCAATTCCCAACTTTGGGTTTTGTGGTTGATAGATATAAAAGAGTTCGATCTTTTATTAAAGAACCATTCTGGTATTTGGATTTGATAATTAAAAAGGGCAGAATCCAGTATGGTTTCAAGTGGTCAAGAGGACATATTTTTGATAGAGTTTATGTTACTGCATTACTCGAAAATTGTTTAGCATTTTCTGACAAAGCAATAGTCAGCAGTATAGTTAAAAAACCCAAGATAAATTATAAGCCATTTCCATTAACAACTGTTGAATTACAGAAAAAATGCTCAAATTTTTTCAAATTCAGCGCAAAGGACACTCTATCTGCTGCAGAGTCTTTGTATACTAAGGGGTTTATATCCTATCCAAGAACTGAGACTGATTCTTTTCCCAAAAAAATGGATTTAAAGGAGTTTATTGAAAAGCAAACTCAAGATGCTAAATGGGGTAGTTATGCAAAATCTTTGTTGGAAGATCATAAATTTTGTCAGCCCAGAAATGGAAAAAACAATGATGAGGCACATCCGCCAATTCACCCAGTAAACTATCTTAGTCTGTCTGCAAATTTGAATGCAAAAGAGAAAACAATATATGAGTATGTTGTTAGGCATTTCTTAGCGTGTTGCTCTGATGATGGTAAAGGTGATTCGACTACAATAACGTTAAAATGGGGGACAGAGACCTTTACTGCAAACTCAATTGTGGTGAGGGAACTAAATTATTTAGAAGTTTATAACTATTCCAAATGGGTATCAACTACTAAGATGTTACCTGAGCTTGAATTGAATGAGGAAGTTCCAATATTTAAATGCGATATTAAAGATGGATTTACAGCACCACCTTCATACTTGACAGAAACTGAATTGATTTCTTTAATGGATGCTAATGGTATTGGGACAGATGCAACCATTGCAGAACATATTGAAAAAATTAAAACACGAGAATATATTAGTGAAAAGAAAGTGGGCACAATTAAACGCTTAGTTCCAAGCGAATTGGGAATGGGATTGGTCCAGGGATTTGAGAGCATTGATTTTAATAACAATATTAGTTTATCAAAACCTTTTCTAAGGAAAAATTTAGAGATTGAATTGAAAAATATCTGTTCTGGTACTAAGACAAAAGAACAAGTATTGCGTGAAATGATACAGTTATATAAAGAAGCGTTCCAATTGACTACACAAAATTGCGATACATTAATCAAGGTATATAAAGACATTCAATCCGAAAATAAATAGATAAATAATATAAACTAACATGGGTTTGGAATTCTTCTATAGCAGGCTACGTACTTGTCACCTTTATTTCTTTCGACTTTTTTACCTTCTTCAGTTGAATTGATCATTATTTGAACGCATCTGTCGCTATCTTCCCAATCCTTTGACAATCTTTGAAATAATGGATGCTCATCGAGATGTTTGACCATCCAGTTATGTAAATCTAAAACATCGGTAATTGTATACACTATACCATCATTTTCTTTCAAGCAATAAGCGTACTCACTTAATAATGTAGAAGAAATAATTCTCGCTTTGTGTTTTCTTTGCTTAAAATGAGGATCAGGGAAACAGAAAAATATTTTCTCTAATTGGCTCTTTTTGAAAAAATTTGGCAAAAACTTCATTGCGTTTCCTCTTAATACAGAAATATTTTGGTAATTATTTATAGGCTCGTTGAGGTGTTTGGTTCTCAAAGCTAATATACGGTCCTCGACATATTCTGTGACTTGTAGTCTGATCTCCATCCCCAAGATTAGCTTGGAATTGAATTCTGAAGATAATTGGATCATCAAACCACCGAAACCACAGCCTATATCAGCAATTGTCACTTCTCTGGTCATTTTATTGTTGGTAGAATCATAGTAATGTGGGTACAATTTAGACCAGTCCATGTGTGAGGGAGACACAGGGTACTCTAGCTGGTGGTCTGAAAAGGGATTGGAATGGGCTCTCTGTCTGTAAAATTTCTTTCGAGGAAGGTCTATCTCTCCATCGTTGATATCTATTTCTGCAAGATTTCTCTCGAAGTTCACTTTCTTGAGCACTTTACGTTTCTTTTCCTGCTCCTGGCGATATATTTTACGCTTGTGGTGCAAAGAAGAAGGCTCCTGGTTCTTAGCATCAACTGCTTCGACCTCTATTAACTTGCTTTCTGTCATTCTCTTGGTAAAATGCTATCAACTATTTTCTTCACACTGTTTTCTCGTTCTCAAATTCATTGCTCATCAAAGCGAAAAAATTGTTTTCGCCTCAAAGCTCAACTGACCTTTTTGGAAAAACACCCAGCACCCAGCAATGCTTCTGTAAACACACCAGCACGAAAAAGCGATAACAACCCCATCTCTTTGAAATAGACCAAAGCTGATCAAAGTGGTTAGAGCCAGAGGTCAGAAGTAGTACTAGCCATAGTCCGATGTTGCAATCAATCTGCTTTTCGAAAGACGACTTCTTCAAGGTTTTTCCTGCTCCTTCTTCGCTAGTCAGCAGTGTAGGTTTTGCCTATAGCGCCAATTCGGATCTTGATGTCGAAACTGATTTCAATCTTGTTGTTGAATGGTTGTCCAGTTTTCAAGTCAATGTTAGCCCTCCCATTGTGATTGAGCGAGCAATCAAAAACATATTTGGGTTAGAAGATCAATTGGTTGAAGTCTATGTGGAATTAATCAGAAACAGTTTTGCTCAAAAGGCTGTGGGTGATTTATCAGAGTGTTTACACGATAATCAGATTGAATCAGATGGAAAAGATCACACTCAACATGGGGAGACCAGACATCAAGATGAATATCAGAGCAAAATAGAGGATTTTAATCAAGAGACGACGGTGAAAATTATTGAAACCATTAAACTTATCAAAGACCATTATTTTTTTCCCTTGAGATTTTTGAATTTGAATTCAGATCAAATCTTGGTTATCGATAAATCACTAAATGCTTTATTTCAAGCTGTTTTGTTATCATCGAATTTAAATGAGCAAAATAATAGTCAGTTCAATATTATTTCTAATTTCAATTTCATTGAAAACTTGGATAAACTATATCAAAATTACTTATTTAATAATAACTCGTCAGATTTTGTCAATTTACTTAATTTGAGCAATATTTTAATAAATATTGACTTGACTAAAAATCTCAATTTCACAATCGCTAAAGTGACTCAGTTATATCTTAAAAATTACATTTTTATCAATTGCTCCAAAATCTGGGACGAATTTCTACTTGAAAAGATATATTTATTTATCAAATTGGAAATTATTCCCAAATTAATAAATTTTCCATTTTTATTAATAAATGATTTTGATGAATATTATTACTACAATAATACCAATACTGTTAATAGCAGTATTTCTAGAGATCTTAATAGCTCAGGTTTCATAAATAGTAATAATAATAATAATAATAATAATAATAATAATAATAATAATAATAATAATAATAATAATAGTAATAATAATAATAATAATAATTATAATTATAATTATGATGACATTCAGGCTTCTCCAATTCATATAAAGACATCAAAAAGGCAAAACGTTCATGATTTTGGGCGTAAGAATGATTTTGATAATAGTTCTAACTCGGAAAATGAGGATGCTAAAGAAACATCTAATTTTTTATTCAAAAATTTGAAAAATATTGCTGATTCAGAACTAGTGAATCTAAGAATAATTGAGAGTTTTGATATACTAGTTGATTTTCCCAATTCAATCATTGCGTTGAAGGAGTTACGGCAATCGCTCAAAACTTCAAGTCAAAGAAGTAATTTAGTTAATACTTTTATTATGTTGTGTACAAAGAGATTGCTACTAGCCGGTGCAAATACAATTGATATTATAACGTGTTACATATCAACGATTAAGATCTTTTTAATTATTGATCCAAGAGGTGTATTGTTGGATAAAGTTTGCAGGCCGATTCGAAGGTATCTTCAAGAGAGAGAAGATACTATTGAATATATTGTGCATGGTCTATTGAATGATCAAAATAATGAATTAGGTGAATTAGGTGAAGAGTTGAAGAAAACTGAAAAAATTAAAAAAATTAATAATTATAATGTGACGACTTTAGCCACTGTTAATGGCGGTAGTAACAATAAAGTGGTGGTTGATATTGAAGAAGAGTTGAGTTGGATACCTGATCCTATTGATGCTTTGCCTGATTTTAAAAAATCAAAAGTCAACGATGTTATCGAATCATTAATAACTTTGTTTCATCCAAAGGATATTTTTCTTAATGAAATTACAGCAGTTCTATCCTCTCAATTACTAAAGCTCACAAATTACAATATTAACGAAATCATTAACAAGATCGAACTATTGAAATTGAGATTCGGAGAATCCGAGTTTGATTCATTAGAAGTGATGGTAAAGGATATATCAGACTCTAAAACAATGGATAGTATATTGCATAAGAACAATGGAGAAAATAGCAAATTCCATTCAACGGTATTATCTCGTTTGTTTTGGCCTAATATTATATCAAGATTGAAAAAAGAAAAATTCACATTTCCTGCAGAAATCCAGAAACAGTGTGATCTCTATTCATCAAACTTCAAAAAATTGAAAAGAGATCGCGAGCTTGTTTGGTTGCCAACGTTAGGAACAGTTGAAATCGAGCTCGAATTGGAAGACCGGGTGAAAGCATTCAATGTTTCCCCAGACAAGGCCACAGTTATAATGCATTTTCAAGAGAAGCCCAGATTGACGATGGAAGAGCTTAAAAACAGGTTTCCTGATTTGTCTGAAAACATATTGAAAAAATCCATCACCTTCTGGATCAAGCACGGCGTGGTGGAAGAAGCTGCACCAGGCACCTACAATGTTGTTGAAAATGAGAAGGAGAGAACCAAAGTTGCGAAAAAGAGCCAGGGAGCCTCGATCAATACAGCAAACGACAACGACAACATCATCGATGCTGAGAACGAGAACGAATCCGAGGTGTATGAGGCTGCGATGCAGAACTACTGGCCCTTTATCAGCTACATGCTCACGCTGCATGGCTCGTTGCAGGCCGACAGAATCCACTCCTTCTTGGGGTTGGTGGTGCCCAAGGAGATGGGCTACTCCTACACCAAAGAGCAGTTGCGAACCTTTCTCGAGTGGTGTGTGAAGCAGAACACCCTCGAGCCAGTGCTTCCGAACTCGTTCCGGTTGAAGAAGAACGAGTGAGTCCGTTCCGAACTATGGCCTCCGCTTGGCGTGAATAGGGAAATCGCTTTTGAGCCCATTTTCTACCTCTCCATAGCATTATATCCACCAGCCAGATAAGATAAAGATGCTAAATGTATGTGTTTCTTCTGACTGCAACCCCCTTTGGAAGTGCTTGGACTAACACTCGCTAGGAAAACCAACGAGAGCTAGTTTCTCAATTTTGCCTTGTCACTGCCACCTCTACCAACGAGGCCTCGTTTTATTTGAAGAACAACCACTGGCTGATTGAAAATGCCATAGAGAGTTACTATTCGTCACTGAACGACTCGACACGCTACAGATCTTTTCTGAACCTTAAGAGAAAAGTTGGTTTGCCACTTTCAAATATAGAGAAAATATACCAAAACTATGCTGGTAAGTAACTGTGTCACTTCTTTCTATTGGGTTTTCAAAAACAGTAGTTTTCAATAATTGACTAACAGGTGCTTTACTACATCTAGATCCTGATAATCGAGAACAAATTGGTTTGGATGGGACTATAAATTATATCCAGGGCTTGGGCCTTGAACCCGAAGACAGAAGGGCCTTGATCTTAGCCTTTATTCTTGATTCTCCTTCAATGGGCATATTCAGACATGAATCCTTTGTGTCATATTGGACTTCACAGAACGCATACACCCTTCCTGATATGAGAGGATTGCTCGATCGTTTTGAAGATGAGTTGAAATCAGAGACAGGATATATCAAGTTAAAACAACTATACAGGTATTCCTTTGGTTTCATCATAGAAAAGAATCAAACAACAATCGACTCAGATATAGCCATTGATTATTGGGAATTGTTATTGGAAGACAGATTTCCAGAGAAAATTCCAATTTGGTGCGAATTCGTCAAACTGGCGAAAAAGGGTGGAATTTCAAAGGATGTTTGGAACATGTTTTTGGATTTTTTAATTCAGTATAAAGATGATAATACTTATGATAACTGGGACCCAATGGCAGCGTGGCCAAATATAATCGATGAATTCGTAAGCTACTGCAGAAAAGATACAATTAATGATTTTGAAGATGATATGTATTTCTAATCTTTTTATTAGATAAGCTTATATAATCATGTGATGTCAATTGTCAAATTCAAACTCAAACTCAAATTCAAACTCAAATTCAAACTCATATATCATTGTAGTTATAATTACAGGTATAATGTTTTAATTTTTAGATAAATCATTTGTTATAAATAATAAAAAGAAAATAATTGACAGGTTTTTCTTTCTAAACCTCACTGACGTTAACTTTAGAATTAACATTTTTAAGATAACTCGAAGACTCCTTTGAAGAAGATGGTTCTCCGCCATTATAATACTCGTATCTAATTCCAGATGCAACCCCAACTAAATCGTCAAATGTTTCAGCAAGCTCAAACAAGTCCATACCTTCTTCTTCGCCCTTTTCAGACACTCTCATTTTCAACCCTGGAATCTTGTCAATAGCGAAACAGAGAGCATATGTGAAAACAAAAGACCATCCAGTTATGGCTGCAATAGAAGCAAATTGGTAACCCATTTGCTTCCAGTTATGCCAAATCCAACCACCCTCAATCACTGTCACACCATCAAGACCTGCAATATTTGGAGAAGCTAATAATCCACACATTATTGCACCCACCATACCACCGATTCCATGTAAGTTGAATGAGTAGGTCACATCATCGATACCAAACCATTTGTTAACATTATAAGTAAGACGACAAACAGTGGCAGTAACTATAGCTGAAATAGCAGCGCCCCAAGTTGTAACAAACCCACAAGTAGGAGTAATTGCAACTAATCCTGCTATTGCACCATCGCATGCCGCAAAAATGGACCATTTTCCGGTTAAAATGTAATCAATAATAGTGAATGTGAAGCATGCAAACGAAGCAGCTATTTGGGTATTCGCCATAATATAACCAGTTCTAACATTCACAGTGAGTAAAGTTCCTGAATTAAAACACAACCATGTCATCCAAATTAACGAAACACCAATCATTGTAATAACTGGAGATGAGTCTCTGGTCTTTGGAAGGTTTCCCAGATCTTTCCATTCTTTTCTTTTTCCCAAAAACAATGAATAGGATAAAGAGGCAACCCCAGAGGCTATATGCACAGGACCACCACCAGCAAAATCCAATGCACCAATTTTATAAAGCCAACCATTTGTGCCCCAGACCCAGAAAGCAAAGGGACAGTATACAATAGTTACCCAGCAAAATGATAAGACTAACGATGGTAATAATCGACCTCTCTCTGCAATGGCACCAACAAAAATCTGAACCGTTGCAACAGCGAAAAAACATGAAAATAAAAAATAAACAATTGAAGGAATGCTCCCACCTTCTATTAATGGTCCTTCATTAACATTCATTAAACCCCCCATTCTTAAGTTTCCAATGAGTTCGGAAGTTGATGTAGTTGAACAAGCTAATGAATAACCCATCAAATACCACTGAATTGTGACAACCGACGTTACCAAATAACTTTGCAATATCAATTGTAACCTATTCTTCTTTTTTAGCATTCCAGCATAAAATAATCCAATACCTGGTGTGATAATAAAAATCATAACAGAACATAGTAAAATATAAGCAATATCAGCTCCAACAAAAGTTGAAGTTTGTTCTGCTAAATCTGACAAGTCCTTCTTACGAAGAAGCATTGCCGATGAGAATGCATTGCTTCCAACCATTATAAAAAGTTATTTTGACTAGTCAAAGTTTTACTTTCAAAAAATACTGCAAAACACAAGAAAATCGACTCCAAACACAACATGAGAGAATCAGTTCATTTTTATATATATATTGTTTTTCTACTCATTATTCCATTACTGAAACTTTCTTTCAAAAACCCAACTGCAATTAAAAGAAAGCACAGGGTCTTTTTTGTTCTTTTAAATTGATAAAGCAACGGTGCCTTTAACGCAATTGTTAATATAGCTGTTCCTATTAATTGACAAATACAATCCTGATAGATTTGCACAACTGAGATTTGGCTAATAAAATAGGTGCTAATTTCAAGCTTTTTGGAACTTTTGGAATATGCTAAGGTTAAAGTACATAAATCTAGAAAAGTTGAACAATCAAACAAGAAATACAGCACCAACCCAAACTGTTATCTCTAGATTAGATCAACAACTTTATGCTGGTAGCCTATCTCTGTTAACTCTATTTTGTCACAGAACAACCCTCAGTACTTGTTATTGGTGCAAATTGTCTCCTAAAGATCGCCATTTATGTCTTCCAGTTGAAATTCAGTTAAAATTCAGTTAAAAATGTTGTTCCGCAGAGGAGGGGCGCATATCTAGCGCGGAACCAAGAGAAAAAAGCTTATCTGTTTAAGAAATTGCTTGTTTTTTTCAATAAAACCAGATCGTGAAATCTATTTTTCTCTTTCCAGAATATTTAGCTTAAAAATGGCAACCAGTTTTCAGAAAATAAAAGGATTTAAATTGTTCTTTAATTTCAACATTAAAATGACAATTAATTCAAGCACAACTACAACTGAAGAACCATAAGCCTGGGAAAAGTATTTTGACAAATTATCAGGTTTAGCTTACCTTGATGTAATCGGAAATGTCTTCCTAAAACAGTTTGCTTTGAGGGAAATGTTCTTATAAAATTTTTTGCTCAAATTAAATCAATTATGCTTTTGTTGATTTAATTAATTTACACTAAATCCAAAAGTAAATTATATCTCTCAACAGGTTGACTTGTATTGTACATTATCGTTATCATTTGATTCTGATTCTGATTCTGATTCTGATTCTGAACCTGCTTATTAATAACAATATATAGTATTTTTAATTTTCCGGCTTATAGAATACACATTTATGATTTATAATTGTAAGCGAATTACAGCTTTTTATATTTTTATCAACCTCCCACAATCTGCACTGAATAGTTTTCAAAATTTCATTAGATAAACAATCTAGTATAACAAGGAAATAAGTAAACATTAATCTTCAAGATGCCAAACTAGGAACCCAAAACCCCAAATCATAAAATCAGTGTACAGCTATATTATCACTGAAGGCTTGAGAGCTAATAATGCTAATATAAATCCGTTTTCAAGTAAAAGCATGCACCAATCAATCACCATTCAACCAGAGTCAAATCAAAACAGATAGCATCTCAAGTTATCAAGTTCTCAACTAAAGGCAAAAGTATATTAATCAGACTTTTAAAGCAGATAGGAATCAATTTTACCATTATTACTGAAAAAAGCATATTAAAAGCAAATTTCAAACTTCTTTTTTATTTATTTATTCAAATCAGATGCCAAAGATATTTCTAGTTCTAGAAAATTTTCTGTTTCAAAACATCGACATTGTTAAAGTTATTATTAACCAAATAAATCACAAAATTGCTTAATGCTTATTAAAATCATATCATAATCATCATTTTTTGATTTTTGTTTGGAATCGTTTTCATATAATAATTTATTATCAATATTTTTATGGCTGTGCTTTTCAAGTTTTCATTATTTTAACTGCAAATTGGAAGATCTTATTATTATTTTTTCTAATATTATTAGATTCCCAATGTTTCAAAATATCTGAACAAAAACTAACATTGATCAACAAGAAATAATTCACAAATTTAGATTTTAGGCTTTTTATAGAAAGTAAAACATCATTATCACCATGTATGTATATACTGATTAGTTTAGTTAGTGTAACAGATTTATTCACCTTTATACCCAAATACTTGCAAGACCTTAAAAATATCTAAATTAAAATAGTTTTTTTTGTTTGAATTCTTTATATAATTATTCTAACAAGTTGAAATATTATGCTAATATTTAGATCTGGTACTCTTTTGTCGACATTAATACATCTGTATTGAACTATGCTAGCAGTCTGTTGATTACCACAATTGATTTTGATAATTACTAAAAGTAGCTTATTAATCAGCTTTTATGTGTTTTGTGTTTAAAATTTTGTTTTGTTTTTGTAGATTATTTCAACAATTAAAACATCATTACCACACAAAAAGTTGTAAGAGGAAACACAATTTAAAATCAAGTAATTATCAAGATAAATTTACATATAAAAACCAGGAGAAATCTTATTAATAATTAATATTAGTTGTCAAACTAATATAAATCATATTTTCAACATAAAACCAAAATAAGGATGTTTATTTTTATTTTATTCAGTCAATTTCCAGCTAACCTAGTTATGTTAATAGTGCACTCTCTACCAATTCAATTGTTAGAGCATTACATAAGAAATTGTACAAATAGACTTGATTATTGTGATTTTGTACAATATTATGGTTGTAATAGTATTTCATGTTAAAATAGTGATATAAAATTTATTGACTACGATAAAGACCTTCACCAAACAAAAAGTCTCATCCAGAAAATACAGGTATTGTTAAAGCCCTGCCGCAGCCCTATTTGGAGAGTTGTGAATCCTGTTTTCATGCAATTTATTTTCCACATGTGGTTTGTTTAGCACATTCCAATTTTAGAATAAAGTTTACTTATAATAGTTATCTCTTTCAGCTTTTTGCTACACAGGCAATCACTGAGACGTTTAGATATCTAGTAATTAAAATCAATTAAATTGAAATAAAACAACCTGTTAAACATAAAAAACATAATCTAGCTCAAAAAAGCAAATAATGATAATCATAATGATGAAAATTGAAAACGCTTAATATTCCTTTTTTTCTAACTATATATTATGCTCCCTGTGGTAGCAATTACAAATAATTTAGCTCAAATAAAAATGACTAAAGCAGTAAGTGTTTTTGGGCTTTAAAATTGTTTTAATTAAGAATAACAATATATTTTTTTAATTGGTAGTTATATTAAAATAATGATGCGAAGAATTGGATTCTATTAGCTAGTACAAGTGTTATGGATAACAAAACAACAAAGTGCTTTCTTTGCAAATTAATAATTGAATTTGTTTAATTAATTTGATGTTACATTTTTGAATTCCAGATATTGCAGAAGTAAATGCTAACTATGATAAGATATGTATTATGTTGTTTCTATGTCACATAGCGATGTCAACACCAATCTGTAAAACTTTTAAGTCTTGCATTTTTACTTAATTTAATTATTACTCGGGTGTCATAATATAGGTTTGGAAAATGATACTATAATGAAGAAATTATTAATTTGGGTTCGGTTACAAAAAAGAAGATAGCAACGAAGTGTGGTAAGCATCCGTTTTAAGTAGACCTGCAAATATCTGTTTGCCACAAAACTCTAAAAGTGCAATAGCATACAGAGACACGCTTGGATAACGCGTCCGTGCGCGTATTTGATTTTCGCATCTCTTTTCTTATTTTTTCCTCACATCCAACACATCCAGCACATTTTCTTGTTGTTGGTGATTCTGCTGATTTTGGCGACACACCTGAGAGTCTAGTTATTTTTTTGCCTAGATTATCAATAATTATTGTTTTTACCATTTGTGTGATTGCAAAACTCACACCACATTCAAATATGTAGAAAATGGCGGTTTTAGTTTGTTGCCTCATCAAATTGAATGATATCTCGATTTTATTGATTCTTTCATCTAGTTGATAGAAGATATTATTAAAGCATATAAAATTGGTATGTATTTCTTTAATTGGCGTTGGTATTAGTATTAATATTTTATTTTATTTTATTTTATTTTTCAAATAAATACAAGAAAACTCTAGGTCTTTATTAATTATCAACTTTAAAGATATTTTATTACCTGTTACTATTGTTCAAAATTCAAAAAGCTTAAAAGAAATTTGTTGAAGAAAGTCAAAAATATCTGAAAAGATACAGAACTGTTTTCTTGTTTTTGAAAATTTTATTATTTAAAACAAATACATCTAATAAAATTATATCTCATTTATCTAGAGTTGCAGAATTGCCTTTTTTAATTGCTTCTCTTTGATATTTAGTCAAATTAATCAAAAGCAAAAGGGAAAAGAAAATTTTAAAGTTAAACAATTATTGATAATGAAAAATTGTTTATTTTGTATAATTGATTATTATCTGTGTGGTTTTAAAATGTTTTACAACAATAAAAAAAACAGAATTACTATTAATATCATTGTTAATTTAAATGATATAAAAACTTATGTGTAATGTGCCGTCGAAACTGAAAGTGTTACACATACAAGAATAATATTCAATAAAATGAAATAAAACAAAACAAAAGGTTCCCGTTCAATATTGAAAAATATGTCAGTGTTTTGTTGTTCAGTGTTAGTATTACAACCATTTCGAAGATAATCTGTCAAACAATATAAATAGAGCATAAAGTATGGTATTCGTTTATTAATCTATAACATGGTATTTATTTGAGCTACTAAATAACCTGAATAAAGCTAAGATAAATATAGTTACTATAATCAAAAAAAAAGAGTCACTAGCACGACCATTTACAAAAGCGTTTAAAGTTTGTATTTTGTAATTAACAATTTCTAATCTTCTAAGATGAATTAATTATGTCACAGTTTTCCTGCTTAATTTTACAATTGTTTTTTGTTGATTCAAGTAATTTTTCTTTTTATCACCACCAGACTTATTATGCTGACTTACTCCACTAGATCTGGCAACCGAGATGTTATGCAATATCTCAGCTATATCTCTCTTGGTTTTAATGATGTCGCTGCTCTGGCCAGTATCTGCTTTCGTGATATTCGATCTGCGTGAAGCCTTTGATCCACCTAAGTTGTCTGATGCTGTGTATTTTCTGCTGCTTCTTCGTCTTCTCTTTCTATTCTGTGGATTGATTGTTGCTATCTCATCTGCGTTCATTATTATCTCTTTCAATGCTCTCTGCTTGTCTTTGGCTTGACTATACGGTTCCTCATCTTCGTCATTGATCGACTCAATAAGAACAAACTCAATTACAGTTCCCAGATAGTATTTTTGTTCGATATTATTCCCAAATTTATTACTATTAGCAGGGTTATGATTATCAATGTTGGAGCTTCTCAGCAAATAGATGCTTGTTATGTCTTTCTGGAACCGAATTCTTGGGCTTTGTCTGATAGCCTTGAATATCTTGAAGAAGCCCTCTGATGTTGATGCTGCTTTCGTTATTGTTCTTCGGAGTTTTTTCTCCATATGACGCAATGTACGCACAAATCCTCGGTATCGACTTCTTCCAACCCTTCCATAAAATGTGGTTCTGTTGTAGCTTAAATGCTATCTTAGTTTAAAGTATCGGCACGTCGAACGGCTCAGAGACTATCTTCCAGCCAACAGTTATCTTCTTCAGCCCATGTCTCTCTCGTCTTCATTACCAACTCCAGCCTGTCTCTTCGTCTGATCACGCACTGCAATCATCTAGGACCCTCAACTTACACTTATTGAGATAATCAAGACCAGCCAACACTACTCGAAGCATTGAGCTTCTTCGGCCATTCCTGTCAAGCGCATTGAGTGCTAAAACCACACGACTGACTGCCTCCCCCGTTCAAATTGCAACGCCCACGTATGCCAAGCTCTAGATGACGTAGTTTGAACATGTTCGCGCTTTCAAAAGTGGGACACGGATCCCGGTGCATTCCGTTCTTTTGTTACGGCCGTTCCAGCCCGGAACTCCTGTCCACTGAAAGCTTGTGGTGATAACAAATCAGTCGCCCATCCTCTTCTCCTTCTATTCACCTCGAACACCATCTTTCTCTTTCTGCAACATTTGCCCTGCTGCTTTTGTTTCCAGTTCAGCTTATATATATTCTGCTGCTTCCGGTGCTCATTCTGCACCTCCTACTGTTGTACTATTTTTTGGTTATTTTTTTTTTCGAACTGGCAAACTTCACACTGTCTTATGGTAAAATTTATCACATCAATTAAATATAATCAAATATAACCAGTTCAATTCATACTATACCGTATCATATTGTGTCATATTGTTAACAACACAGGAACTAGTAATTAATATACTGAAATCATAAGCAAATGTCTCTACAGTCTATCCCTGAAGAAATTCAGAATCCAAGCGTGTTAATTGGAAAAAAATTGCTATATTTCACTTCAGTGTTTGTTTCACTCGGTGTGTTTTTATTTGGATATGATCAAGGTGTAATGTCTGGTATAATAACTGGACCCCATTTTAAATCGTATTTCAACAACCCCTCTAGAGCCGTTATTGGAACCATGGTTGCAATATTGGAAATTGGTGCTTTAGCATCTTCTCTTCTGGTTGGAAAAATAGGTGATATAATAGGTCGTCGAAAGACAATAAGATATGGAGCCATAATTTTTGTAATAGGTGGTGTAATTCAAACAGGTGCAACAAAAATGCTAGATCTAATCTTTGGAAGAATCATCAGTGGTATTGGCGTTGGTTTATTATCAACAATTGTACCCGTTTATCAATCTGAAGTATCTCCTCCTCATAATAGAGGTAAATTAAGTTGTATTCAATTTACTGGTAATATTGTGGGCTATAGTTCTTCTGTTTGGGTTGACTATTTTTGCTCATTTATTGACAATAATAAATCATGGAGAATTCCTTTACTAATTCAATGTATCATGGGTTTTTTACTATTCCTAGGATCTTTTATAATCATTGAAACTCCAAGATGGTTACTAGATAATGACCATGACACGGAAGGCTTAATAGTTATAGCTGATTTGCACACTGATGGTGATGTCACAGACGAAAAGGCAAAAGCAGAATACAGAGCCATAAAAGAAGATGTCTTAATGCACAGATTAGATGGCGAAAAGACATATTCCTATATGTGGTCCAAATATAAAAAAAGAGTTATTATCTCTGTTCTTGCTTTAGCTTTTGCTCAGTTGAATGGTATCAATGTTATCTCTTATTATGCTCCAATGGTATTTGAACAGGCTGGTTGGGTCGGCAGAGATGCTATATTAATGACAGGTTTCAATTCTTTGGTGTACATCTTAAGTACAATTATTCCATGGTATATTGTTGACAAATGGGGAAGAAGACCAATTTTATTATCTGGTGCATTAGTAATGGGGATTTCCTTATGCTTTATTTCTTTATTCATGTATCTAGCTATTCCTCTAACTCCAGTCATAGTAGTGGTTTTTGTTGTTATATTCAATGCCGGCTTTGGTTACTCATTTGGTCCCTTGGCTTGGGCTTTACCTCCAGAAATCTTACCTGTTTCTGTTAGAAGTCTTGGTTGCTCATTATCAACTGCAACAAATTGGGCTTGTAATTGGTTGGTCGGTGAAATGACTCCAATTTTACAAGAATGGATTGAATGGAGACTATATTTGATTCACGCTTTATCGTGCTTTATAAGTTTTGTTGTGTTTTATTACATGTTACCTGAAACCGCTGGTGTTAAATTAGAAGACATGAATACCTTATTTAATGATGGTGGCTCTACCATCTACGCTGCTTCTCAATATTCAAGGATTAATGATAGTTTTGATGATTTTGAACAAAGCTCCTTTATTAGTAATCTGGATTACCAATATAATTCCTTGAATGAACAAGTTGATGAAAATGGAACTTCCAATATGAATAGGGTCATAAGTAGTGATCAGTTTTCAAATGCTGGCCAAGGAAAAGTCTCTATTCCTTCTCAAGCAGCTTTAGCGAGACAGCAAGCTTTAATAAATCCATCAAATGTATCAATTTATAATTCAACTTCTCACATACCTTCAATTGTTCCTGGAAACAATCCAAATGTGACCGGCAACGCTAACCAATCCGTATTTATTCAGGCAGAAGATATTGAACCACCAAATTTCGAAGATGTTCTTGCATTTAAGTCTAACGATACTCACAGTATTAAAGGATCAATAAGAAGAGGAAGTGAATCTGTGAAAGGCCTATTAGGTAAAGTCTTTAAAAAAGATACAAGCTACTCAGCTATTAATGACGAACCAAGTTCAATTGATAATCATGCCGACAATCGTTCTGTTCATGAATAGATTTTGAAATACTAAACGTTTTTATAGCTTGTTTTTTATTATTTTTTTTTATTGTTGTTGTTTTTTGTTAATGATTTTACATTTTATTTATTTAATATGATTTTTATTATTTTTCACTTTTTTTTTATTTCTACTTAATTTTTTTTTTTTCAATTATTGATTATTTCAAATTTAATTTTTTGAGGAAAAAACTATTTTTGTTAAATTTTAAACTAATTAAATTTTGAATAACCATCAAATCATTTTTTTATTTTTATCACTCTGCAATTTTTTTCTGTTTTTTAAACTAAAATCATGGAGTCTATCCTGTAGAAATAAATACACAACATTTTTTTTTGATACTTTCTTTCACATCATATCAATGATCCTGAGAAAGATTTTGATTTTCATAACTAGTAATCAGTACTTGATCAAAAGGTTAACAATATTTGACAAATTCTTGAATCAAAATTAAATGATAAATTAAATTTGTTGAGTCCATGTTTGTTTTAAAAAATTGAGCCAAAATTACAATATTCTTAAACATTTATTACTGTCTTATCAAAAATAGGATTACTATTGCGGATAATTTGGAGATTTACTATCTTTATTTTCTTCATAGTTTTATTAATATTTTTATGATTGGGTATTTTCGTGGTTTGTGAGGCTTTTTTAATAAAACAAAAACAAACAGAAAATAATTTAGTAACCCCGATATCAATTTATGCTAATAGACTGTGGCAGAAGTAAATAAATAGCATTGTTTATATATTTAAATTCTAAAAGAAAGATTAAATTCAGATTATTTCCAACTATTAGATTATTGGTTTCCATTATTGGTTTATTGACTTGCCACCACCATCAGCCTGTCACTTTTAGTTTTTAGTATAAATATATACATTGATTCGATAACTAAATAATTGAGTTGGATTGCTTCATTGGAACTAATCTTATAAAAATATTAACTATTCAGGTCTAGAAAACAAAAATCAAGTTTAAAGATTCTGCCTATTTTATTATAAAAAAATGTTGCAGGAAGACTAATAATCACTGCTTGACTACTTACCATCATTGGTTTTTATTTAGCAGTGATATAATAATATTAAATTTTATTTCACATTTTAATATTGATAAATTATTATAAACTAAAACTTGAAAAACATCAAACATATTAAATTCACAAAAATTGTTAAGAAACAAGTAAAACCCAAATATAATATATGCCTTTAAATTTTAGTTATGTGAAAAATAACAAATAACAAAATCGATTTCTAAAATCAAGCTTAAAAATAATCTCAAAAAATCATAAATATTGCTTATCAACATATCTTTTGTCATCAATTACTATCCTTGCAATCACTTAAACTTTTAAAAAATCAAAACTGACCAGTTTAATGCTATATTTTATAAAAGAAATATTTTCTTTTATAATTATAAATAAAACTTTGAATATCAAAAATTGCTATAATCTTTAAGTTCATTATTATTTCAAATAAAATGATAACAGAAAAACAAGATAGATTGGTATAATCAGCATGGCATTCTAATGTGGAGCACAGATCTGGGTGTGATATTCTAAATAGGCTCTCCTGGTTATCTGTAGGATTATTATATTTATTACAATGACGGTTGAGCTACACCATCATCACGATTTCTGGTGAAAAGTGTTTACAAGAGACGTGGAAACACCAAAAAACACAGTCACAAAACACAAAACACAAAACACAAACCAAACCAAACCAAACCAATGAGCAGGTGCATACGCACGCCGCATCTGGCACACGACAGTCGCGTGTGCCTGCCGATGCGATCTGGCCTGTGTGCATACGCACTACCTGCAGGAACTGCAGCACACCACTGCTCCCTTCTGGACGCTGCCAATTCTGCTGCCTCTGCTGCCTCTGCTGCGTTTCGCGTCTGGCCAATGCTGCCGTTGATGCTTGTTGTTTTGCCGCTATTGTTCTCTGCTTGTAATATGTCGATGTGCTCAGAATCACCTGCGCTTTCCACTGCTCCACAACCGACACGTCGCAGAACAATCTATCCGATTCTTTGATACCTCGCCAGCTGCTGCGACAGATATCTTTTTGGCAACAGTACACTCTCAATCTATATATACAGCAGCAATATCCACCAACTTCAACTGAACATGGTTGGTGATTCATGTTTAAGACATTATTATTATTATTATTATTGTTGTTGTTGTTGTTGTTGTTGTTGTTGTTGTTGTTGTTGTTACTAACTTTATTGTGGTCTGTTTATTGCTATTTGCCATCGTCATCTCTATCACCATTCTCACATCATATCCTTCATCAAAATTATATGCTTGCTCACACTATCTGTTGTTGTCTCCATTAATATCAATCAACATTGCTGTATCATCAATTCACATCACAATTGCACATCTATCCACCAATATATAGACTATAATATACAACAATATCATCCAGAACATTGCTCAGTATTTCCACATTATCCTGTCAAGCAGCAGCTGTGTTAGCTGCAACTGCGGATGCAATGGCAGATACAAATTGTGTTCCAACTCCAGCTCTACTCATATCCAATGCATTGTTGTATCAATCATCACTGTTTATCACAACAATCAATCAGATCCAGCACCTGGCTGATGAACAGCTTCCATAGTGGTAATGCGAAAAATTTTCATTTGTTAGTGCTGACACAATATCCACCGGCTACAAAGTATCATAGTATATATAAACAGCAACGATATTGCAACACAACGTTTCAAAGCACTCATCCCAGTCAATCGATCAACAATCAACAATCAACAATCAACAATGTTCAGCATCAATCACAGCGAGCAGTGCTGAGGTGCTGTGGTTTCTTACGTCTATTGGCTGCGTTGCCGTTGTTTGTGCCTAGCTTGAACATCCTACAGCTGGTGGACTAAATGTCGGTTCTGGTAACTATTGAACAGTTGATTGACTGCGATGGTGGCAGTTGCAACAGATGAAGCTGATGGTGTTGCTCAAAAGTATGTTGTTTACACACATGGCGTTATTGGGAGCTGATAACATGGCACAACAACGTTGTTAGTCCAACAGAATCTGCTGATCAACAAGCCCGGTTCAGGGTGTGATAACAATACTAGGAAATCAACTTCATTCATCTGACAATATTATATCATCATCATCATCATCATCATCAACAACAACAACAACAACAACAACAACAACAAAACCATCAATATTGGATATAGTACTGGTGATATATGTGGATAATGTATAATTCATACAATCGAGTTCTGACTGGAGATAGTACTTGAGTCTACATTACTGATATTCGGTAAATGTCATTTGATTAACTATTCAACAAATACCTGGGCAGTATCAAAATATAAAAATAAAACTAGTATCAACATTAATATCAAAGCTAAACATAATCATAAAAAACAGCTGTTCTCAGCATATGTTTAAACAACAAACAATAATTATAATTATAATTATAATATATGAAAACAACAGATAACCGACCGTTCAACACCAGAATGAACCTTTCAACACCAGCATTGGCTACCACTCACTCATCGTAGTGAAGATAAAAACAATGTTTGAAATTGCAGAGATATGTGTATTCGTTGCAACATAACTTGGTTTTATATCCACACGGAACATTGATGGGTCGAATTTTGTCCAACGAATGGGCATAATTGCAAAAGCTGCCAAATCTGCATTGTTGACCAGTGAAATATGAAATGCAAATTGCAGTTTTGTACAAGAAGTTTTTTTTCTTGTAATAAATCATATTGTGATTGACATTATCAGTGTGGTTGTGACTGTGGTTGCAGTTGTGATTGGTATTGTAATTAGGATTAGAATTAGGATCAGGATCAGGATTAGGATGGTAAGTAAAATTGTGATTGTAAGTAAACTTGGAATCACAAACTGGTGTATATTTTGACAAATTATCAATCTCATTGAGTAATGAATAATTTAAAAATTGATAATTATCAAGGTTGGTCCTAGGATTGTTTGAATACTCATTCATTTTGTGGAAATTGAATTATTGAATAGTGTAAAAACAAAATAATAAAACAAAAGGTGCGGAAGGTTAATTTATATGATGATTATATACGAAAATGTTGATTGTAGAAATTGTTACAATAATTATAATTTGGAATAAAATATTTGTTATTATTTTATAAAAATCTCCTGAAAATCTCCTAAAAATCTTATTCAAAATCTTATTCAAAATCTTATTCAAAATCTTATTCAAATAGTTGACAAAAATAGTTAGCAAAATAATGGCCCAAGTATATTATAAACTATGTTCCAGATTGTAATATAGATGTTCACACTTACTAAAATAATAATTCACAATGCCACTATGTAATATGTAATGTGATACGTAATGTGATATTATTGGAGTATCACACTACATGTGTGTAGAAAACTGTCATGGTCAATATCCAAGTTATTAATTTGCATTCGTAATTGTTTGTATTAACAGTCACATTTGTATTTGTTATACTGGATGTGTTGGGCTGTGACATGTTAAAATCACTGGACTATTGGGTGATTGGACTATTAGAATATTGGGCGATTGGACTCTTAAATTATTGCAATACTGGACAGTTTTGCATTTGACTATTCTCCAAAGCAAAATATTATCTGCACACCTAATACTAGTGCTGTATTGTTGCAGCTGGATGTGAACCGATATCCAGGACACCAAATTGCAACACTGATTAACACTGATTTCTACAACCAATCATCACTTGTGCGTTTGTGTTGTTTGGTGTCTGTTTATATGTTTGTTTTTGGCCTGAATTACACACACAATATGGTAATGGATACTGATAATACAATTTGTATCGTTGTTCTAAATGGCCCAAATACACTAGATAACGACTGTGGTTATTCGGCAGTATTCTGTTGTTTGGTATATCGAATAATTGGACTAGAAATAGTAATTTTGATAATAATATTCGGTTACGGCACAGCAGCATAATCATATACATATTGAGATATGATGAATTATGGCCAAAGACACTGTTGTTAGTGAAATGATGGCAAAAACAAATCATTTAATATGCTGAAGCAGTTTCAAAGCAGTTTTAAAGTTGTCTCAGATATATGGCCCGGTTTTGGAGACAGTCAAAGATCACCACAAATTTAACAACAATCACTAGACGAGTCGAATATACTTAAATGAGTGCTTTTTATATGTCATATAACTATAAGCGGATCAAGTGAAGTTCACAAAGCCAGTAATTTGATAGCAATCAGTCGCTAGTAATCGATTTGATGCCTATACCAACTATAACTGGCCATCCATTCGAGTAATCAATACATCCAATGGATATTAGCAAAAACAATAACAACGGCACAAAGTATAATTGAATTACAGTATAGTAAATTAATATGAGATATATCAAAATAAATAGCAATGGGCTTTTATTATCAGGAATATGTTTTTTTTTTTTTTTTAAAGTTACCGACAAAGATTTACAGATTAAACATGAAACCTAAAACATTAGTATGCACAATGCATGAGTGCATGGAGCAAAACTTAGTCAGCATTATCTTCACGCAAACCCTTGACTATCAGGACTGACGTATCCTGTTTTAGGCTGTGTGTTCAAGTGCGGTCATAAACAGAAAAATCCCGCTTTTAGAGAATATCTTATTTGGTGTTATTGAGAATGCTATTTAAAAGTATACCATTTTATTTGATTGAGCCTATTTTACCTCATCTACCATCTGATAAGCTTTGATTATTTACTTTGCATGATAATAACCATCTCAATCATTTTATTCTTTTATTTGGTGAATAATTATTCTTTTTTGTTTTTTTACTTCTTGAATTATTTATTTATTTTTTAATACTAATTACTTGGAATTATTTTTTTGTAGGTTTTTAATCATTCAAAAAAATCAGCTAAATCATTATCATTATAAAAAATTATAAAAGGAAGAAATGTAATTTTTTAGAAAGTTTTATTGTAGCAAAACCTGTTTAAATTACTTTATTTTTATTTCTTTACCACACTAGATTTTGCCACTCTTTCCAAATCAACAAAATCATCAGTTTTCAAATTTCATGCTTTAAAACTGCAACTATATTAAAACTAAATTATGATAAATTCATAAGTAGCTCTGAATTTTAGAGTGGGTTTTAAAATTTGTTCTTACCAATTTCATAAAGAAAGATTCCATCCAAAAAATGTTTTTTTTGAAAAGTCGTTAATTTTTACCAATCAATGATATAAAATTAAAGTATAATATACAGAACTATAAAAAATCTTAATAATTTTCTAATCTTCTTCGATTAACTCAGGTGCTATTTCAGCATCGCTATTCTCAAAGTCTTCTTCATCATTTTCACCATTAGCAAATACAATGTTATCTGTTTTTATATGCTGCACACCATCATCGCTCACTTCATGATGATCCAAGGGATTATCGTAAATAGAGCCTTTGAAGCTCTTTCTTTCCATATTTGAAAGTTCGCTTCTTAAGGAATATTGCGATTTTAATAAATTTAATCTTCCTTGCAATAACAAGTATGTTGACAAAGAAGCCCTTTTCTTATTAATTATGTTATTAATTGCTCTTATATTATTTATGGCATTTGGTTCTTCCTTACTGTTTGATGAAATTGCATTACTAAGAATACATCCTCCATGAATTAAAAGTAAATTTTTAATCCATAAGCTGAGGATATTATAGCTGGGATCGATTTTATTAGAATTAGAATATTGCTTCAAGAAGAAATTGGAAATCAGCACAAAAACGTTAACCAAATTGCCGTTTGACTTTAATGATTTGACAATTAACTTTATAAAATTTTCTAAATTTGTTTTAACATTTATGGAGTTGATTTTATTATCTTTTTTAGCTGGGGTTGTTGGATAACTTAAATTCAATATATATTTTATTTTTTTCTTTGATGGTTCATCTCCATTTAAATATTTAACTGCCTCAGACACTACAACATCCATAGGAATTATTTTCTTTTCCTCAGCTACCTTCTTAGCAAGCTTTTTTGATTTTTCTAACTTTTTTAATTTAGTTTTAGTCATAGGAAGTTCAACAGGGATATCATCTTTCGATTTATTATCTTCTTTCAACTTATTGTTATTATTATTAATGCTAGTAGTAATATTAGCATCGGTATTTTCTTTCAATTTAGTATCTTTGACTTTTTTATTATGAAAATCAGGTTCAATAACTCTTGGTGTTGAGTCAAGCTCTGGAAAATTCACAAAAATATTGGTGACATCATCATCATTACTAATTTGCTTTATGTCAAAATTGTTTATAGAAAATAGACATAATTGCAGATTAGTTTTTGTCAAAAATGATACTGTAATATGATTTTTTGAAATTATTTCATTATAAAAAATCGATTTTAGCTTGTAATTCAATTTGTTGAAGGTAAGTCTAAGATTTGACTTTTTTTTTGTAGAACTTGAGAATGGATTAAAGAAAAATTCAATAACATTATTAGTTAAAAATGTTACTAGCACTTGGCTGTCCAATATATTGATTAATTCACAACTATTAATTGAAGATGAAGCAGTAACGGTATTGACATAATTTATTTTGAAATTTGGTTTTTGTTTGTTTAAAAAGTGTTTTGAAGTTTTTATTTGAAACGCAGGGTCTATCGCTTCAAGTGTTGCAATATTAATTTGCTTGTCGTCTGTTTGGTCAAGAAAAATAAGATTATAGTATTCAATTTCGGCTAAAATGCTTTTATGAATCTGGACTCTTGAAAAGTTTTTCAATTTTTCTGATAGCTTTGCTTCAATAATATCCTGAGGTCTATTGACATCAACTAAAAATATGTTGTTTTTTATTGATACAAACAAGTAAAATCGAGTATTAAATTCAATAATTTCCATACAAGTTTCAATTTCATTTTGTTTAGTGTTAGTATCAAACCGTTTTAAAGTGGAGTTTTCAGACAATGACCTGATCTGTTCCAACTTATAATTAAACTTGTTGTCAATGGTAAGACTTTTGATATTAAGACTTTTATCAATAGCATAAATCTTGTCATTTAAGAAAGAAATAGATATTGTCTGCTGAGAAAGATCGATAGTTTTTATTAGTGCTTTTTGAAATATTGAATACACATTAATAGTGTCATTTTGGAGTAGTGCCAATAGAAAAATTTCAATATCTTCGCTTTTGTTTTCTTTAGCAGCAGATATGGTTCTTTTATTTGAACTCAGCTGAGACCTAGATTTCACAAACCAGGATATCAGCTTTATCGATTCATTTTTGGTTAATCCAAATTGTATTGTCAGTGAGTTTTGCAAATTCAATTTCCCATCTTCCTGTACAAAACACTCAGCTAATGATGATATGGTCAATTCTGACCTGAGCTTCCCATTGACAAAACAAGCCACTAAATTGGAAGAAGGTTCGACTGCAACGCTGGCCATACTATCCAAATAAACTGTAACCACTTCTTCAGATCAAACAGCTCCAATTACTCTAATTCCCAAATAAACTCTACAAATTTTTCAGTGAGAAAATTTTTATTTTTCAAAACATTACCCGCAGACCCACAACAATGGATTCAATGAATATGCAGTGTGCGCAGAGAATGCATAAAACTACATAATCATACATAGTGATTTATAGAACAATCTTTTTATCATTATATTTTATCATATTATCTTTTATTTTCTTTTATTTTCTTTTATTTGTGCAAGAGCAGAAATAATTGCAGAGCTGAAAAACCTCTCAAAACAACACCTGCTCAATTTTCTCAGAATCAGAGCCGGAGTTTTCAGCAGAGCCTGCATCATCGACAAGCTCCTGAAATGTTTTTAGATTCCTTCTATCTCTTGAGGGTGTATAAAACATTTTGGGTTGGCTTACTTTGATGTATCTCTCACCATGTTCCCAGTCAGAGGTCGAATCACTTAACTCAATATCGGGAACATTGTGATCAATAGGAAAATCAATATTTGCAAAAGGCCCTTCAAAATATTCTTGTTTTACATCTTTTGTTTCCTTTTTCCTTTTGCTTTTTCTTTTCCTTTGATGTTTCTTATTTTTTTCAACTATGTTTTCCTCCACACTAGAGATGCTATCACTGGAAAAAAAGTCTTTTAAAGTAACCAGATTTTTTGAGCTGTCTCTTTTGTTGTTGGCTAGAGCACCATTCAGATTTTCCTCATTTATGCTATCGCTATCATCGTCATTTTCACCATCACTGATATTAATGAAATCTTCAAAATCTAACGATTCAAATAAATCATCATCCAAATATATTTCATCGTTTTTACTAGTTTGTATATCTTTGTTAACTGAAATTTTACTTCCTAATGAGGAAAGTTTAGAATCATCACTGGGTAAATTCATCACTTCTTCGTTCAGAATACTGAAAAACTCGTTGTCAGATAATATACCTTTATTTACTTCAATATTTTCTTGATCTTTAGTAAACCTAGAGGTCTCAACACTTTTTTTATTTCGGTCATCTTCAGAGTTTTCAACATTGTTCAAAATTTTGCTATCCTCAATAATTTTATCGCTCTTTGTAAAATTACTAGTAGTTTCAATAAAATTGTCATTTTTGCTGAGTTTAAATTCTTTTGAAGCTTCGTTACTTTTAATAATTGTTTCAACCTCAATGTCTTTTTTTTCAAGATTTTTATTCTCTTCAATAGACTTATTATCAAAAATATTTCCTTCGATGGCTTTGTTATTTTCAAAAATAGTAATAACAACATCATCTTTTTCAATATCCTCAATATCTTTAATAATTTCATTATCTTTGGTAATTTCAACATTACCAGTAATCTTATCACTCAAATCAATTTTATCTTCGGTGGATATATTTGATGTGTCAATATCATTAAAATCTGTTTTATTAACCTCTTTATATCCTTTAATCTCTTTGTCTTCCGACGCACTATTGTTATTCTTTAAATCGATATTACTACCTAACCTATTATTTTCGTTCAACTCAGTTTCATCGTTTGTCTTTATAATGTTTTTATTTTCAAAAAATTTCCACTTAGCCGTTAAAGAATTCAATATTTCTATTATTTCATGGTAATCACCAGATTTTTCATCGGGGTTAGACTTTTTTACCAAATTTTGTAATTCTGAAATACTAGAAAAACATTTATGAAGCACTTTAGGATTTTCTAAACACTCATAATTTATCAACTCATTGATACATTCATTCATTGGAATAATCATCATTTTAATTTTCTTAACTACATTAGAATTATTAAGATCATAAGCAACCACTTTATTTTTAATATACAATAAAATTTCATTAGCTAATTTTTCTATTCCTAAAGCCAAATCCAAATCTTTATTTGAGTAATCTTTCCTTTTCTTTGGCAAAATTTTCGACTCTGTCAAATCTATTACTTCATCAGAACTGATTTTTCTTTTAGCTTTAATTCTTATTTTATCTTCTTCATTATTCTTTCCAATATTATTGTTTTTGTTGTTATTAGCATTAGTAAATATTTCATTTTCATTTTCATTTTCATTTTCATTTCTATCTGAGTGAACTTTTGAATGATTGCTTTTTATTTTTAAATCATCATTATCAAAATGTTTATTAAAATTATGTTTTGGTAAAATTTTATCAGTTGGGGTTGAGAAAACCGATGGGGGGAACATTTTTAAACTAGTTCCATTTGATTTTTCTGCTTTTTTTTCAATAGTTAAATCAGAATCAAAATCAGAATTGAAATCAGAATCGGAATCATTAATCTGAATTATTTGTTCCAAATTAGGATCCTCAGCTTGCTTTTCAACCTGAGTTGTATATAAATTTGATTGAAACCCATTTGTAACTTGAATTGGTACTGACCTAAATTTTGGATTATCAGTCAAAAGCACTGAAGGACTATCATCCCGAAAATCAGAGGTTGAAAAATCAAAAATATCTTTGTTGTTATTATCAAACTCAAAATCACTTGTAATGGAGCTTGTTGGAATTTGGCTTTCACTAGGCAAATCAAAATATTTTTTGTTTATTATTTCCTGTTGGTTTGAATCAATTTCATTTTCAGAGAGACTGAAAATATTAACCTTAGATAGATCAGGAGCATTATATTGTTTTTTCCATTCATCGTCAGTAGCATCTGGTTCTTTGGTTGCATCTCGTTCATTGTTTTTCGGCGTTATTCCAGGTTCTTCGAATAAATTGAAATCATCTTCAGATGATGATGAATCAAAATCTGAAAAGTCATCAATAGGAAACCTCTTGTCATTATCATCAAATAATTTCATTATTGGATGACTCTGGTTGAAATGAAACTCTTTTATTAATTCTTGCGCAAATTTGATTGAACACCATTTTCCGTTTAAAATCTTTCCTTTGTTTTTCTCCAAAGTTGCTAGCTCAATTTCGTCTTGAGATATATCTGAAAGATCTATTTTTTTCTTTGATGAACATGTCTCATAGGAGTTTGTTAAAGAGTAGCCAATGTATATTGTTTGATAATCTACCACATTTAGTTTATCCCTATAGTATAGAACATTTTCAACCCATATATCATCATCGAAATCACTTTTACTTTGTCCTGAATTCAAATTAATTTCAAGAATCGTTATTGTCACAGCGCAGTTTATCAATGATTGAATATTGATGTAACCATCACTGAATCTTCTTGGAACATAAAATACCTGAGTTGTTTTCCTTTGAGGAACTTTAAATGTGTAGATCTCGCAAACATCTTTCATGGTAACAGCTTTGTCAATATTTGTTTTTGTAGTTTTATTATAAAAATTTGTTGTTTTTAAAGTGAGCACTCTATTCTTTCTTATGCTATAATTTGTCCTTGGAATATGACCGCCTCTTATTTTTGTTAGTTTTTCAGGTGTCAAAGCAAACTGAGCAGGATAACCATTAAAGCTTTTAGAATTTCTTGATCTAATATCCCAGTGTTTCAAAAATGACATCTCATATCTTGATATTTTATAATGAGTTTCAGATTGTTGATTCAGTATATTGTTGATTTCTTGATTAGTGTTAGAATGGTTTGGTTGGTAGAGTTTTAAATTCAATATTGGATCCAAAAATTTTGATATGTGATACTCATTAGCAATTTTCTTCGCAATTTCCAAAGGAATCCATATTCCACCGCAAAGGGTTTTGTCATTACTTTCGTAGAGTACACCAGATTGGTTTTTATAGTTTTTGAGAAATATTCTTCTTAAATTTTTTCTCGCATTTTCACTTATAAGATTTTCATAAACATCAAATAGTTGGTTTAAATTCATGAAATTGTCAGAGCATTTTCTTAATATTCTAATATACTTGTCTAGTTTTGTATAAACAAAAAATTCATAGAATTCAATACCGCAATAACTTGTTGTTGCGACCCTGTTGAAGGTTAGTAAAGGGGCAATTTTATCATATATTTCAAACTGAAAGGCCAATTTTCTTGCAATCGGCAAAGGTAGCCAAACACCATGATAATATAAGTCTAATGATTTATCAAAATTGGTATAAAAATGGTGCTCTCTTTTAGTCAAATTTAGACATTCGATCTTCAAGGTTTTTGAAAAGTCTTTAATTTTTTTGTAGGTCAACAAAGATTTAAATCTTGAGACATTAACCCAGCTTCCAATTTTGCGACGGGGATATATATCTTTCAAGCCATCTAATCGTAATAAGTAAACTTCATCGTTCCCCAATAACGTTGACTTTAACGGTTTATAAAAATATATGGCCGGCTCATAACTAAAATCAACAAAGAAGTCTGTGAATATTCTAATTCTATTTGTGTTTAATGGATGACTGTCTTTTTCATATCGAATCCTGTATTGGTCATTTATTCTCCGAAGGTTGATTTCATTTGTGATTGCTCTATTATTTGATCTGTTTGTTGGTGTTTCTGGATGAATTAATACCTCTGAGTTTGTTCCTTGAAAATTCTTAGATGCTATAGGGGATTCAGACATAATAAACACATAATCAGATAGTATTTGTCTTTTCTGCTTCGTTGAAAAATCACACAACACTCTACTTGGAATTAATAATCTACTTGAAATTAAAAAAACAACCGTTAGCAATAAATATGTGAGCCCCTTCGGTATATGTATATATACACCAGCAAATGCGCCCTTTAGAAAAGTTCCAAGGTAGTATTTCAAAGCGTGTTCAAGAACTGATTGCACTGTTTTGAATTCTTTTGTTATATTGTTTTGAAAAGTTTCTGATTTTATTTTGCATTGTCGTGACTATGCAGACCCATGCATATACCTGCAGTAGAGTGCGGGACAATATGTGTTTCGCTTAAAAGGGTAACAGTTCCTTTAGGGTGGTTTTGTTGAGTGAAACAGAAGGGAGTTTATTAACTATGAAGAGAAGATGAGGAAGAAAATGCTGCTAAAATAAAGTAGAAACAAAAAAAACGTTGAGAGATATACAGAAAGCAGCAAACAGATCACAAATTGACCCAGTCTTGAATTGTTTGGGCCAAGGGGGTTATGGCACTTAGAATAATCATTATTGTTCCAAACAAAACAAAACTCAAACTGCTCATAGCAGCAGCTCGTGGATCCACCGATAAAAGATGAGCAGTTGTTATTGCACCACAGTTGGTGCCTAAAGTTATTCCAATGGTCGCATAGTCATCGTCTCTGATTTTTAAGAAATATTTGCCTAGCAACTGTCGACCAAACAATACGCCTAAAATACCAGAAACAATGGTGCACACAGCCATTAGTGGCACCGAACCATTTAGTGATTCAATTAATGGGGTTCCTAGTGCCAAAGTGACAGATCTGCCAACAAATCCAATTGATCTTTCAGAGTTGATACCGATTGCATAACATAATGGAGGATAAATGAAAAAAGACCCAAACGAACATATTAAAATTGGAATTAATAAAATGAAAAAATGTTTTTTCAAGTCATATCTATATTTATACATGGGCAATGATAAGCTGACAATACTTATATCCATTAAAGAGCTTAAAATATCACCGGCACCAGGTTTCAAATTTCTATAGAGCATTGAATTATTAAATAAATTCAAGTAATTTTTTCCGGTTTTGAAACTCTCCAAGCTATTAAAGAAATCATCGCCATTATTGAAATTCAATTTACTGAATATGAAAATCAATAAGATTATAATTGGAAAAGAAATCAAAATTGGATGGAAATAAATTTGCAATCGTTTGGGGACCAAGATTGCAGATTTAAAAGTTAATACCACAATTGACAAGTGCAAAAATAGTGAGTAATTTAATTTTGTAAAATATATTGGCAAACCAATTATAAATAAAGAAAAATAGACAAACCAATCAAAATACTTGGTTATCAAAGTAGCAATATATTTTGAACGATCGGGTAGGTTTTGAATGTTATATTGTTGTTGTAATATTTGATTAGTATTATTGGTATTATTGGTATTATTGGTATTATTGGTATTATTGGTATTATTGGTATTACTAGTTTTAATATCATTATTAATGACATTATTATTATTATTATTATTATTATTATTATTATTATTATTATTATTATTATTATTATTATTATTATTATTATTATTATTATTATTATTATTATTANTATTATTATTATTATTATTATTATTATTATTATTATTATTATTATTATTATTATTATTATTATTATTATTATTATTATTATTATTATTATTATTAAAATTGTGTAAAGGATCGTTTAAGGATTTTGATGTTGAAGTTAGATTCAAATCAGCTGTTTTTTGAGGAATTTCAATTTCTGTTACCTCAAATGTTTGGTTATTAAATCTGGCGTTTTTATCATTATAAGTTGTGGTGTTTATATCGAGGCTGTCCTTATTTAAATGGTTATTTGGCTGAAGATGAATAACTTCAATTATACTCGGGTTATTACTTGAATTGAGAGAGTCCAATTCAATATCATTACTATTATTAACTCCTTGATTATTAATGTTATCATCATTTCTGTTAGTGATACCATTTTTTTTGTGATTGTCGATATTTTCATTATTATCACTATGAATTTGAGACTCAATATCACTATTATTAGTACTATTATCATGATTGAAACCTGAAGGTGTAAGATTTGATCTTTTAGCTTTATGATCTTTCAATAATAGAATCTGTAAGAAATATACTAAATAAGCCATAACAGCAAACATCAAGAGATAACCTATGATGAACACCAATGAGATATAGATGCCTTCTTTAACTTTAATTGCCTCAGCTAAAGGCAATGTTATGAAACTTGGTAAAAAAAAGATGTTAATCCAGTTGATGGAAAAATTAAATGGAACTTCAATAATCGATATGAAGATTTTCAAGTATAAATTGAATTTCTTAAGATTGTTGAATTTATTGACCACATATGTTAATAAAGTCAAAACAAAAAAAATAATGATCATTAACAAGACAGAGGAGGGAAACTTGAAATTGATTACATTGATCAATAAATTCAATGCGTATGACACTGTTAAAGTGATACAACAACCGATTGGAACAAAAAAATAGTCATTGATTAGTTTTTTATAATTTAGTTTGAATGATAAGAGAAAACCAGTGAAGATGTCCTTGATTAACGAAACATTGTGTTTGTTTGTGTTGTTGATGTGCAGTTGGCTAGCATTTGATCTGAACTGATTCAAAACAAAAAAATCAGAAGAAATAGTTTGCATTTGAGTTGACATGTCGAATGAATATGATTATGATCATAATAAGGCAGATTTAATAGTGGTCTAATAGTTATCAAAAAGCCATCAAAGAGCTGTCAGCCAGTGGTCAAAAAGCAATCAAGATAATATGACACTCAGTAAGATGATAAAAGAAAAAAACTTGTCCCAGAACATTGCCAGCTTATATAGCTTCTCACCATGGACCCCATCTTTGAAAACACTGGTCCAAACTTATCTTCAACTGTCTTTCTCGACGTCTTCAACCTCCACAGTCAGCTCCCGAAAAGGCATCAAAATCAGCTTTGAGAAAGAGGAAATTGCACACCGAAAATAGCTGACAGGCCCCGGGCCGATTCAGTAAACCCTCGGCCCGATACTATGTCCTTTGTGCCGAAAACGGAAACGGAATTTCCCAAAATGGAGACCGAAACGTGCCGGTGAATGAAAATACAAAAACAGCAAAAAATACGTGAAGACTTCCGCCGGGATTCGAACGGGCTACGAGTTGCAAAAAGGTTTTGTGGTTTATTGGCTGAAAAAACTAGTACATATTACGTGAATTCATAATGAAATCAAACACATCAAGATCACCATTGTTGTTGTTAGAACCATCTCCATTGCCATTGGTGTCGTTTTTGAGCTCAAAATTTGCGTTTTGGAGATACTGTAACGTCTCGAAATCTGGGAAATTGGAGTCCTCTGAGGGCGTGGGATTGGCACTCATATCCATGTATGTGCCATCCAAACTGTTATAGAAATCATTGATAGCACTTCCTGTAAAGAAGTCATTGTATAGCACATTACTCTTCTGTCTGTTGCTGAAGAGATCTGCAAAGATATCGTTGGATGATGGCGATTGATTTGTAGAGGAAGTGTTGGAATACAGATCCATCATCATGACCGGCATTATCTGCTCATTCAACATACTGTCGTTATTATTGTTGTTATTGATATCACCATTGCCCAAGTTTTCAGATCCAACATTTATCGGTGCAGGATTCAACAAAAATTCAAAGTTTGATGGAGTTGAAAAAGTGGTTTGAGACCTATACACCTCATTGTATTTATTGACTTGGTTGGCTTCCAAAATATTTTTACTTCCATAATTATCTCCATGTTTATCGCTTTGGTTATTAGCATTGTTGTTGTTATTGTTATTGTTATTAGTGTAATTGTAATTGTTGGTGAGAATAATGGGTATTTCATCTTTTGACTCGCTTGACTTGCTTTTGTTAATCTCTGATTCAAATATCAAACTATTAATACTATCTTCTCCCTTAATCACAAATATATTCAAGTCATTATATATACAATCATATCGGGACATTATCTCATTAATCTCTTTAAATTCCTTCAATGTGAAATACTTGAACATATTATCTGTGGGAAATAGTTCTTCGCTTAACTCGGCATTGTCTAAATTAATATTAGATTCTTCATCTCGAACACTTATTTTTTCAATCTCGTTACTAACTTCATCTGCCATTTTATCAGTTTTATCAATCAAATTTTTTTTCATCATTCCAACACCATCTTTTATAATGGGATTATTGTTTATAAGATTATTGCCATTGATTTTTTTATTATTCATCCCACTGGTTTCATTATTGTTATTATTGATATCACCATTATTGATTTTAATACCATTTTGCTGGTTATAATGTTTTTTGATTTCCTTTGCTTGTTCACTCTCATTTATTATAGAATTTATGCCATTGTTTCTATTCCGTCCTGTATTATCTTCAAAACTTTTAACTAATGAATTAAACGTTCGACTAATCTTCCAACTATATGTATATTGTTTCTTCAATTTATTAAAAACCGAAACAATCATTTTCAAGATTCGGATTATATTTTTCAATATCTTTCGAACTTCTTTATTAAACTCCTTTGAATTGTTGATATTGATATCTTTATTCTTATGACAAACATGTAGATAATGCGCTAACCTTAAAAACAATGAAATATAAATAAATCCCGTAATATGTAAGGGATTTTGAATAGATTGAATTAATAAAAATTTGATTCTTTTACTATTAAAATTATAAAACCAATAAACAATATAATTCACCAATTCTAACGAGTCTAATATTAATAGTTTTAGCATTTTAGAAAACATAATTGGATTCTTGCTTTTCTCATAATGTAAGTAAATATGATATTTGATAACATAAATAAACATTTTAAGTGATATGTATGTCTGGATTTCATCCAATAAATTTTCGTTTTTATCTTCTTCATCTTCAAGTTCATCAATATTGTTTTTATTATTTTGATATGCTAATATTCTTTCTTTTTTACTTTGAATAATCTCCTTCAAAGTCAATGAATTATTTTCAAGATAATTTTCTAATTTTTTCAATTTTTCAGCCAATTCTTTGATTTTAGGTTTTTTCCTCAAATTTATTATTAATCTTAATGTATCAATTAGATAATTTTCATTCAAGTTTTGATTTTTAAAAATTTTGTCAATTGCTTTTTTCTCCAAGTTCAAGTCTTTGTTATTTGATTTATTAATGAAATTATCAAAATTTGGCAATTCAGTATCGTACAAACTGTTGATATTTAAATTCATAAAAGTGCCCAATTTAAGAGAATTCCGAACTTCAAGGTTAACTAAATAATACCATAGTTTTCTTCTTAGTTGAATGATTTTCAATAATCTAATTTTATCCTGGTTTTTCACACAACCAGTATGATTGATATTACTACTGTTACTCAAAGCTGATTGAGTGCCCTGTGTATCAAAGGGATTTTTACCGAAATTTGGATAAAAGTCTAAATTAAGAATATTATCAGGTTCTCTATTTAGACCAATGGTTACTGCTGATTGAAATAATAGTCCATTAAAGATTGTTGCGTTACCTAATAGATTTTCATCACCTTCGTCAGGATCAACAATGTAATAAAATTTTAGAAATAATAACGCTTGTAGAACAGGTAAGGAGGTTTTTCTTAGAAATTTATAGTTGTTGATACACAATTGAGCTATTAAGATCACATCAAATTCAACCGGGGTTAATAACAAATCTTTATATTCATCGATTTTTTGATTTTTAAGATCATTTTTTAAAAAGGGTAGATTGCTGTTGTTTTTACTTTCAAAGGAAAATTCATTTGAAATCTTTAAAGAGACATAGGATAATCTTATAATGATTAAAAGAATTCCCAATTTAGCTATTGAGGCCTTATCAATGATTTTTATATTATTTTGGCTATCTACTATTGAATTGATTGAGAATCTAAATTCGTATTCATCCAAGATTGGGAAAAAGGGGTATAATTTTTTAAAAAAGAATTTGATATATAACCAGATGATTGAGTTTTTAGGAAGAACTTTTTTGATATTTGTAACCAAGAGATCCTTTTTTTGGATTTCATAATCATCAAGGCTGTTATTTCTTTCGGGATCGTTAGTTAAATTATTTAAAAGATTTGTTTTTAATTCAAAGCTTTTAAATTTATTTGATATTTGAGGATTCTTTTTTTGAAATAGTTTATGTCTTCTAAAGCTGTTGTTCTTTGAAGAAGCTGCATTTTTCATGTCTCTTATGGTTAGGTTTTTGTATTCATCTATCTTTTTTGTTTTGAATTTTAATTTAAATAAGATATCAGCTAAGTATTTTGAGAAGTTATCCTTTCTAAGCATGGCAACCCAAGTGAAGGGGCCAATACCAGTTATCTTTGAGAATTTGGCATAGACAGGAGAATAGCCAGCAAAAAAGTTTATAACATCCTCATCTACGGTGTAATCAGGCACAGAATGGTATTTGTTATTAATGCCATTAATGGTGTTATTTAGATTAATGATTTTATTGGTGTTGATATTTTTAATGTTATTAATGTCATTAATGTCATTAATGTTATCGATTTTATTGGTGTTGATGTTATTGGTGTTGATATTGTTTTGTAGAGGTATGTTAGTAGAAGTATTGGTGGGAATAAGAGTATCGTTGATTGGGTCATTTAAGGTTTTTATGTCAAAAGTTTGCAAGCCATCATTTATTGATTTGTGAACGTGAATTTGGTTTGAATTAATCGTATTAACATTTTGGAAATTATTATTTTTATTAATATTATTGTTGATGATACTATTACTATTAATGTTATTAATATTGTTAATATTGTTAATATTGTTGATATTACTAATATTATTAGTATTATTAAGGTTATTAGTGTTATTAATATTGGATGTAAATCTAGAATTTGGTTGAGTACTAAGGGTGTTATTTATATTAGGCAAAATTTGATTTGAATGTTGGATTATAGAATTTGAAAGATTTTTCTGATTGATGTTGTTCTGATTGAGCTTATTCTGGTCCATTATACTTTGATTCATGATATTCTGGTTCATGTTATTATTCATTTGATTGTTGTTTGTAATGAAATTATTTTGATTGAAATTGTTCAAGTGACCATTTTGTAAATTTGATTTTGACTGAAAATTGAAGACGTACCCATTGCTGATTTCGTTGGGATTGCTCAGCGACGATAAGGACTCGTGAACTAGCTCAAAGTGGTTTCTGGAGTTGTTGAGACTATGATTTTGAGCAGAGGTGTTGGTGATGGGTATTGTGTTGTTGAGGGTGTTTGTGGGGTCGTTGAGAACAGTGTTGATGTTGGCTAAGTTGGAGGTGCTGATGGACCAGGTGGGTTCCATGTAATTGCAAAGGTGGATGATGTTGTTTTTGAGACAAGAGGTACAGTAAGGTCTCTTCTTGTCGCACTGTAGGAGAGGCAAAGAAAGCACGAGTTAGTAGGTGTTGCTGGGATGGTTCCAGTGGTGGAGGTGAGAAGCACTGAGGTGGTTACCATGGAGCACATACCTTGACCTTGCGCTTGCGACAGGCAGAGCAGGCAGAGGGAATCCGTTGGCGCTTTTTCTTGATCCTGCTCTCGCCGTTATCACAGGAAGGACGTTTGGGAGCAGCAGAGGCGGCAGAGGAAGCAGAGGCAGCAGAGGCAGCAGCAGAGGACGCCATGGTGGAGTTCAGGAGACTTATCTAAACCATCAGCGGTTATCAAAACGATCAGTGCCCAAAAAGAGCACACAAACAAGAACCCACTGCGGCGGGTCAACAGACGCACCGCGCGTATGTGCGGAAACAGGTGCTTTGGCGCATGATTGCGTGGACTGGGCTAAAACATGCATGTAAGCGCCGCCAAGAGCGCGGTTTCGTCGTCAACGCTGACGCTCTCGATGTTGTTATAAAGAAACTGCTGCCGGAGCTGTTCGAGCGTCGGCTCGTGCGCGCGAGGGTTGTGCTGCGTGTGCTGCGCGTGCGTGCTGTGTGTTCCGGGGGCGTGCTCGCGATACACGTGCACCACCCTCTCAGGCAGCAAATCCAGCACAAGCAGCTCCAGCCACGGCATCTGCGGCAACACCCTCTTCACCGCCACGTCGTATTCCTTCACCAATTCCTTCTCTCTGCCTGTTTCCAACAACGCTCGTGTATCCAAAAAGTTGTCGAACTTGGTCCCCAAAATGTGCCGAATCCCCTTTTCGCCAACGTTGCTATTGCTTAACATCTTGAGCATAATGGAATATCCCATCGATATTCGAATTCCCGAGTAGTAGTCCTTAAAGATTCCATTCTTTATAACTTTTAAAAACCCCCTAACCACTTTAAGAACCTCCTTCATTATCTCCTCTAACTTATTCTTAACCTCTTCCATTGTGCTGTTGTGGCTGTCACTACGACTTACTCTATCTGTAATCAACAAAACTCGAATTCCAACAGAAATCTGGAAATTTAGAGCATTTTTGATTATGCCAAAGAATATAGGTATCAATACACAATAAGCTTCTTCTTTATTTCTATCATTGTCTGCGTTGTCATAATCACCAAAAAAATGGTTGAATAGATCTCGAATTTTTAGTGAGTCAACTAAACAGTTTTTAAACTCTTGAAAATTGATTTCAATCAACTTTTTAACTTCCTCATCAAATTTGCTTTTATCCTCAATACTATCACAATTCTCTTTCAGTTCTTCCTTCACCTTGTATTTCAAATAATATAGCAACTTTTCTTCATAATGCAAAAAAATCTTATAATTAACGTGGTAATTAAATCCCTTGATCTGGACATATTCTATTAAATACAACTTTTCTTCAAATGACTCAAACTGATAATTACAACAATTATCTATTTCCTGGAATTTTTCGTTCTCTTTAAACTTTTCCTTATACTCCCCAAACTCTTTATTTATCTCGTCAATGCAAAAGTTCTCTTTAATATTACTAATCTTTTTTAAAAATGGCATCAAATCTTTCTCTTTAAACTCAATTTGTCTTTTCAAAAACTCATAATACTTTTCTTCATTCATGTCTCTCCCTTGCTCACTGATATATCTAGGCATCTTGGTATTAAATGAAATATCATCAATCAATAATATCGACCCGTAATTGATACAATGCTCAATATCAAGATTATAAATTATATACCATATTTTCCTCATTTCAATCGTATTACAACTCACTTCATCCCGATTCATACCCAATAAATAACTCATCCTAATGATTATACTCATTATTATATTGCTCTCACTTTGATCACCACCATTCCCGTCTTCCCTTGACATGAAAAAAAAACTTCTGATATACAATAGTAACTGGATTAATTTAACTGATATCAAATTGATGATTTGAAATTTATTCAAAATCAAATAAACAATATCGATCACTGCATTGTTTACCTTAATTTCATTGATTCGGCTATTTTGGTTCAATTGCATGTTTAAATATGATATCATTATTATAATTATTAATATCATTAAATCTAGTAATTTATCAAACTTATCCAATTTATTTCTTCTATTAATCTTACCTAACTTACCTAAACTGCTCAAACTCAATTGGTTATTTAATGAAAAGTTCTTTATGATATCTTGAAGTTGTTTCTTTTCAATATATGGAAGAAAATAATACAACTCCTCAAGAAAATAATCCAACAATAACTGTATTTCCTTTAATTTAGGCAATTTTTCCTCAATTTTTTTAAAATCAATACCAATATCAATATCAATGTCTTTATACTTATTTTCACAATCATAATCATTGTCATTAATTTTACTATCATTAAGACTGTCATAAATATCATAGAAATTAATCTTTAAATGATTTTGCTTTTTTTTCACTTCAATCAATTTAAAAAAAATTTCATTAAATTCTTCCTTTTGGTCAATTTTCTTTTTAAAATTATCATTATCATAATCATAATCATGATCATTGTCATTGTCATTGTCATTTAAAATTGAAAATAATTTGATTTTCAATTTCTTTTTATCTAATTTACTAATTTTTTCCGGTTTAGAATCCAATATTACATCTTGATTTTTGATTAAAAACTTCTTCAAGTATTTTAGATTTTCCTTTAAATACATATAATACAAATCACAAGAAACCAAATTTTCCCAACTGAATAAACCTGCCATGCTCATCTTCCCCTTGTTTTTTTTTGTCAAAATAGGAATGTTTTTTTTAATATAAAACGAAAATGGATGGGTTTCATCATAATTTAATATATCGCTGTAATCAATATTTAATAAAGATAATTCGGATTTTGAATCACAGGTTTCATGATTATAGTTAAGAGTATCTTTATCGTTAATTGAATACATGTATGCGTTTGAAAACCCTTGCTGCAATTTCTCTTTCTCATTTTTATCCTTTTCATTCTGCTCGCTCTCTGGCTTGAAGGACTGTGAGTCCAATCTAAACACATTGACACCATTTTTATAGCTCGAGTACATTGGGCGAGTGCTGGCTAGATTTGGCGACAGAACCAAGCAGCCTATGGGAACAGCAGCAGCATTGAGGTAGTGGTCACTGATCACAGAACCCAGAACACCAGTACCACTAGGCTTCGTGGCAGCAGAAGAAGCAGAGGAAGCAGGTTGGACATAGTGGCATCGAACCAGGCTTCCCCTGGCATGTTGGGTCCTGAGACACTGGTCACAGACAGGTCTGGCTTGATTGCACTTGATCTTCTTTTCGTGGAATCTCTGGCAGCTGGTAGCCACCCTGCCCTTTTTCTTCTTGTGTGGGGGCAGGCTCATACCTCTTGGGCAGCACAGCTTGAAAGAAGAGCTGCTTCTTGTGCTTCTTGTGCTGCTCTCCGGCAACAGGCGGCCGTAGTGCCGCATTGGGCAATTTCCCTCATTCTCTGAAAACTCGACTTTTTGACTTCTTGAAAGAAATCGAAAGATCAAGACCTAAAGAACAAAAGAGCTGCGACCTCCAGGAGCTACAAAAATAAAAGACGAAGATCGAAAGAAAGCAGAAGAGACTGCGAAAAATGAACATGCTATTACTACATCCTATAACTGGTCGAACGAAATGTGGTCAAGCAAGCCTATGAGCTCGTTGTTGATATTGACTGAGTGGGTTTTCTCCTCCTGTTTTTGACTCACTCGAAACTCTTTGTTCAATCTGTGGTCTCTGAATAGTGTGTAATGTTTCTCACTTTCGTTGAAGCAAATTGCTTTGCTCTCTTTAATTTGACTTCCGACGGGAAATTCGGTGTTTCTCGGCTCTGTTTTGTCCTCATCAGCAAGACTCTCAAGCTGCTCATATTTCAAAAATGTTTCATAGACCTTGTAGTATCCCTTATCATTTGATCTGATGAACTTGGTCATTGCTTCATGATATTTTGGATTTGGAAAGATTTGCTGGATTTTGAAATCATATTCATTCAATAAATGGCTTGCTTCCTCATTTTCATCGCTCACTTTTGTTATAAACTCTCTGACATCAAAAATATCAGTGATTTTAAAACCAAATATTTTATCCTTTTCTTTTCCTTTCTTCTTTTGATTCTCATTTTCACTCTCACTCTTCTTGTCATCTTTATTTATCAATTTTAGTATAAAGGAAAACATAACTGATATTCTTAATGTCCAATAATATTTTCGAAACTTTTTCTCTTCCAATATTTTCAATACTTTTTCTATCATCTTAATTATCTGTTTAAATATTTCACTTAAGATTATTGAATCATTATCCAATTCAAGCTTTCTTTCTAATTTATCACAATCATTTGTTTTTTCGCTCTTAATAGCCTTGAATATCATTATTCTAATGGCAAATGATAAATGTATATTAATAACATTTCTAACCAAATTTAAAAACAATGGTATCAATATAATATTATAATTCTTCAATTCCTCATTTTTATAACTAAAAAAAAAAATTAAACAATTAATAATCTCTAATGAACTCTTGAAGCAGCTGTTTAACTTTTCAAAATAACTATCGACTAATATTTTATAATCTTTACTGATCTTTTCATTTTCCAAACTATTCTTTAAACCATTTTCCTGGAATTGCAAGTAAAATTTCAATTTTTCATCATAATATAAAAAAATCCGATAATCAATTTGATATATGAAACTTTTCAATTTTAAATACTTGATCAAATGTAAAAAATCGTCTCTTGAATACGTTTTATCTCTATTAATTAATAAATCACAATATTTGAACTTATCAAAAATCTCTATCTTATAAAACTGGTTTTGAAACTCCTTAAAATTGTCATTTAATTCATTGATTTTCATTGATTTTCGAATATTTAATAATTTACTCAAAAATGGCTTTAAATTATTCAAACTAAATTCAAACTGACTTTTTAAAAACTGGTTATCATCATCATCATCATCATTATTATCATTACTAATTGGAAATTTAGTATCAAAATTATTATCATCAATTATTGAAAATGACCCATACATTATACAATGATCTATATCCAAATTATAAATTGAAAACCATAATTTTCTCCATGACTGAATCGAATTCAATTTATTATATTCAACAAATTTGGAATAATTAATATAATCCATATAATTCTTTTCATCGATTAAATTCAAATTTTCAAAATGTGATAAGACTGGATCTCTGTTTAATCCAATTGAATACGATGTTTGAATAATCAAATTAAATAATATATTAGAACAATTCTGTTCACTCCCGTTATTATTCTCAATTGATGTGAAATAGTACGATCTTAGATACAATAACAACTGTAATAATTTTAATGATGGCTTTTTAAAAAAGTTGAATAAATTTATTATTGAATGAACTAAATCAATTAATGATAGGTCAATTATTATCAAATTACCATCATTAGAATTATCACTATTGAGTAGTGAGATGGATAAATAAGAAATTCTTAATACAATTACCAATATTAATAAATCTAATAAATCATTATAGTTATTTATATTTAAATTTAAATTTTGATTTTGATTTTTATCATTATTATTATTAAATAAATTTTTAATTATTATATTAAAATAAGATTTATCAGCATAAGGAAAGAAATGGTATAAATTGTTTAAAAAAAACTCTAATAATTTTTGTATTTGATTATAATTTGGTAATAAAGATTGAATTTTAATTATAATGTTTTGAGTTAATTTATTTTGGTGAATATTATTATTTGATTGAAATGAATTGTCATATAGAGAGACGAATAAAGAGTAATTATGTTTTTCATTTTGATTTATTAAATTGAATAAATAAAAAAGGCTATTACTGTTATTATTATTTTTATTATCATTATTAATTATGTTATTATTAGTATTAAGGAATTTTAAAGAATCTTTAAAAAACCTGAGACTGGTTAATAAATATTGATTAAAAGGATCAAATTGAGTTGAACTTGACCAAGTAAAAGGGCCAGATATAAAATAATTTAACTCGTTTTTAAAATGAAGAAAAATGTTTTTTTTCTTAAAAGTATTAAATGGAATATTAACATCATAGTTAAGAAGTTCATCATAATTAAGTTCATCATAGCTACAGGTGGTGGTGTCATTATTGGTTTCTTTATTATTATTACTATTATTATTACTACTAATGAGATTACTTTTATAATTATAGATGTAATTATAATTATAATTGGATGCAATAATTTTGTTTTTAAATTTTGTTTTAATGATTGATTTAGTTTTGATTATATTTTTCAATTTAGTTATATTATGACTATGACTGTGGTTATGATTATGGTTATGATTATGATTGTGATTGTGATTGTGATTGTGATTGTGATTATGATTATGATTATGATCATAATCAATATTTTTTTTAGGTTTTTTTTTTGGATTCAATTTGAAAATATTTAAACCATTTTTATAATTATTTTTAGAAGAGTTGAAATCAGAGTTTTTGGAATTAAAGGTGTTTGAATTTGGACTTATATTTGGATTGGTTATACAGGCTATTGGAATTAAAGCAGCATTTGAATAATCGGAAGATAATTTAATTTCTTGATTTTCACTTTGAGAGGTTGGGATTGGGATTGAATTAGAGGTTGTGTTTAAGATATTGTAAGTGCTTAGGGGGTTATTGTTTGAATAATGACAGGAAGATATGTTATTTTTAATACATGAAGAACAAGTTGGTCTTAATCTATCGCATTTAATTTTTTTTTTTCTACAAGATGAGCAGTTCAAGGGGACTCTGTTTCTCTTTTTCTTGTTTAGTATATTGTGCAAAGAAGCATTATAAATATTTGAATTAGAAGAGTCATCGGAAGCATTAAAGTGTTTGAAATCAGTGGGGCTTTGTGTTGAAGTGTCAGTATCAGCATCACCAGCATAAGGATTAGTATTTGGTTGGTTTTGGCTCATTTTATAGTTTATTAGGATAGAAAGATGTCATTCTATTGCTGGAGACAGAATTTTGAGGAAATCAAAACCAAGGAATACAGTGTATAAATATATATATAGTGCGTGTAATTGTATAAAATAAAAACAAGAGAAATACAATAAAGAAAAGAAATAAGCAAGAGAAATAAAATGTGGAAGATGTTGGAGAATATAAAGTAGATCGGATGTTGACGGACTTAACTCTCTTTTGGGGAAGATTTGCAGAGTGAAGGCAATAAAAAATGAGGAAAAAACAACAAAACGAAGAGAAATTCAGTGAAATTGGCAACCAAATAAAATCATGAGATTTCAAAGGAGATAAAGGGAGTACAGAAGAAAAGAATATAGTTTGCAAAGTCTAAAGAAGCTGAGCTCAAGGGAGCTTTTTATATGTAAATGTAAATGCACGTAAGGAATAAAACCATCCACAATCAATTCCATCAACAGAGCCAATTTTATCTGCTCCATCTGCTCTATCTGCTGAATCGCATTTGGTTGAAATTTAATCTCGTTTCCAATCAATTCCATCTTTTATCAAAACGATCAAACGCACATCGGAACTGGCACGGCGCAATCGCAATGCGTGCATTTGTAATGCGTCTGCTGTGATTGGCTGTGGTGCTGGTGCTACAAGCGTGTACCAAGCACCGTGAAACGCGCTGCGGAGCACTTTTTTTAGGTCCAGCTCGGTTAATTTACGAATTTCGCTGAACACCGCCGGTTCTGGCCAGCAAATCGCAGCACGCTACTCCAGCAGCGTGCAGCAGCCAAGACCCGTTCAGCACGCGCACCAAGACTAGATGTGCGTATGACTGCGTTATCTAAGACACCTTGTCACGTTACAGAGGAACACTGAGGTGGTTTTTCAAGCTAATTAGTTGCCATATATTGGAAACGTATTTACTGTATTTTCTGTATTTACAAAATGGCCTTTCTTCATCGTTATAGCTAAGGTGTTGGTCAACTATTTGAGCTTTTTTCCTGTAAAAAGTGCCATCAAGCTGAGAGCCTCGTCTTGATCAAGCTTGAAGTTTTCTTTGTCCATTTCGGATTTTAGTTCCTGCAAGGCTGCTTTGATCTCTTTATCCATCATAAACTGCACTGTTTTAAAGAATCCCAATGGCTTGATCAATTTGAAATTCTCATCTCTGGGATTCATTTTCTTCTCGTTCAATATCTGGATTATGCTATCATATTTGGTTTTTATTTTCTCATTAGAATTTATCCTGATGAGTAAATTGGCTATTCTGGCGTTGTCCTTGTTCGAAAACTTGAATCGGTCAACTTTAAACGGTTCCTCAATATTTTCAATATCGATTTGGTGGACTAAGTTGTGAGACTGGTTTGGTTTTTTGTTTATACTACTGCTATTTCTCACAGCACCTAAAGTGGAAAATTTCGTAATGGAGTACTGAGAGCATCTGGGACTGTTGACTATTGATTTGCCTAGAACATTCTGCGCACTCACGGATAATATGGGCCTAGCAGAAGAGGTTTTGATTGATTGGAGAATAAGCTTCCTGGAGTGCATTGTTATCTGATTATAATTCTTATTGATATTCATTAATCCTCCTTGAAAATAAGTTTTTTCTTCTCCAAATTGGACAAACAAAAAACAAAAAACAAAAAAAATAATTACCCTGCGTCCTAGAGTGCTCCTAAAATGTTCCTGAAATGTCCCTAAAATGTCCCAAAATGCCCTAGATCTGCGTCCCGAATTTCTCGCTCGATTTGTGCTCTTTTTCCTGAAAAATTCCTCGACTTTATTGGAGCAAATAAGAAATCTTTTATTTACTTGAGATAATGACTCATTGATTTCAATTATTATATAACTTTCCAGATATTTTTGTCTTTTATAATTTAATTTCGAAATTTCATCTGTTTCATCTATTTTTTAACCAATTTTAAATAGAACATGTATTCCTCCATATTTAGAATTTTCAATAATTTTAGCAATTTTAATAAATTTGCCAAATTAAATAATCTAGCTAAATTAAATAATTTTTCCAATTTAAGAATGTCTTCAACTGTCTCTGGTTTCAAACCTCGTCACTTGGTTTCTATGCTAGAATTAGAGAAAAATGAGTTAATCAACTTGATCGATAGAGCACAATATTTTAAAAATTTGATTAAATCAAATCAGTTACCTCCAAATAATCTAGATCAGGCCTTGAAGGGCAAAACTTCAGCTTTGCTATTTACAAAGAGATCAACAAGAACCAGAATCTCAAGTGAAGGTGCTGTTGTTTATTTTGGTGGCCACCCCTTTTTCTTGAATCAAAACGATATTCAATTAGGTGTTAATGAATCCCTATTGGATACCGTCAAAGTACTATCCTCAATGACTTCGTGTATCTTTGCAAGAGTTAATTCACACAACGATATCCAAGAATTATGCAAATATTCTTCAGTGCCCGTTATTAATTCCTTGTGTGATACATTTCATCCTTTACAATCCATAGCTGACTTGCTAACTATAAAGGAACAGTTTAGCGATTTGTATGATCCAGTTGAAAAATCGTTCAAAGGAAAATTGAAATTGACTTGGATAGGTGACGCAAATAATGTTATAAACGATTTATCCATTGCTTGTTTAAAATTCGGTATTAATGTCTCAGTTGTTTTACCTAAAAACATTCAATTTAATAACGATATTTATTTAAAGGGCAAGGAAATCTCAAAGGAAAACAATGTTAAGTTTGAGATTTTGAATGATCCAGTAATTGGTTGTTTGAATTCAAATATTTTAGTCACCGATACATTTGTTTCAATGGGTGAGGAAGACTCAAAGCTTGAAAAGTTGAAAAAGTTTGAAAACCTTCAAATCAATTCAAATTTAGTCAAGTCAAGCAAAGTCAATTCCAATTGGATATTTATGCATTGTCTACCAAGACACAAAGAAGAAGTCAGTGATGAGGTTTTTTATAGTGACAACTCGGTTGTATTTCAAGAAGCAGAAAACAGATTATATGCTGCTATATCAGCCATTGAAGGATTTGTCATCAATAAAGGTAAATTAGTTTAGTTTAGTTTAGTTTAGTTATTTATCTATATATGAGTAAATATGTATTGGTGAATATATATTAATCAATTCATAAAATGAAATACTATAAAGTGCAAAATCAATGAAGTGAAAACATAATCAGCAATTGATCTCTTAACACTTATAAACTTGAATATTTTGTTATTAATGTTTTCTAGCGACGTTTGCAATCTTAGACTTATAGTTAAAACAAATTGGCCAACACATAATATAAAAGATGATAAAAATGCATTGAATGGATAGGTTCCTTGAATTAAAACAAAAGAAAAATTTAATATTCCAATTATGACCAAATAAAGTAGAAAGGTATCGATTATTTGCAAATTCAAATTCGAATTGAAATCATTTAAGTAGTTCTTATAGGTTATAACAATCAAACTTTGGAAATCGTGCAAGATATTAAATGTATTTGATGAAACAGCAGAAGCAGTGGATGAAGAGAGTTTGGACGAAGATGATTTGAATGAAGATGACTTTGAGGTCTTTATCTCCTTACCTGCGTTTTTGGCTGTGGATTTAGTCTTTGCCATTTGGATTGTTGTAATTGCTCTATCTCTAAGTCTTACTGTTGCTGGTTATCTTTTACTGATTATCTCTTGCTGGTTATTTCTTGATGCTTATTTCCTTTCCATGGCTCAACTTCACTGTGTTCTTTCGGATTTTCTTTCAAAACGTGTCAAAAAAAATCCGGCGCTGACACATTACTCATGTAATCCGTTTGTTTCTGATGCACGTGCATAGGCATCCATAAACGGCTAAACATCAACACGGAAACAAAGGAAAATGTTCAAGCTTTGCAGGAGTCGGCCGGAAAAAGAAACAAGGAATAGAAGTAAAGAATTATATCGTGGGGTTGAAGAATTTGGTGCTAAAACAAAAAGAAATGAAGGAAAATAACTAAAAAGAAAGAAAGTAATCAAATATAAAGATAGATAGATAAATATATAAACACATTGGTAGAAGAAAACCATAAAGAATGTTAAGTGTATTGTATTGTATTGATTAGGATTATCTAGTATTAATCAGGTTAAAGAAATTTTGATCTATCTGGTTTTATTGTATTTGTATTCGTATTCGTATTTGGTTTTATCGTATTTTATTTGAATTATTTGGGAGGTGCAAGGTTCTCTTTGGACTTGCTATAAGCTGGCGTATGGAATTTTGTAGTGGAATTGTTTCTGGAGCTCACAGGAGATATAGCATGAAGTGCAATATTGTATCTGTCATCGTTACCTCCAAAATTGATGCTTTGGGTAGCTGTGCTTAGGCTGGCGGCTGATGTTTTTGATGGATAAGGATAGGCATTATCTGTCGTGTCTTTTCCAAACGAATTATCTCCACGAGAAGAGTCTAACTTGTATTTATAGTTTTGGTTGTCATATTGGCTTAAGTTGATATCGTCGTTATTTATATAGCTATCTGGATTGTTGAACTCAGGATCATTTTCAAACTCCAACCCTTCCTTTTTGTTTTTCTTGTATCCTCTCCAGACAAATAGTCCCAATACTAGGCCCACGACAATGATGGGGATACAGATGGTTATAGCCAAAGTAGCACCTGTTAATGTGGATGGTTTTTCGCATTCCTGGGAGCTAGAATTGGATCCAGAACACTTATCATCATCGTCGTCTCTCTTGGAAAATATTACCAGTGCAAACAGATATAGAACCGACATGTTATACCAGTGTTGTGTTGAGTGTGCTGTATGCTATCTTATGTTTCTTCAAGACTAATTAGCTTAGCAGTGAAAAAACTTGTTTTGCCAATAAATCGCTTTACCAGAAAGACGTCTGATCTGAGCTCGTGTTTGAGCTCGTTTTTCTGCTCCGCCCCAGCGGAGCCACTACTCCGGGTCGCATCTTTGTGCGCATGACAGCAGCTAAGTGCGACTGGACGCGAATACCAGAAACACGGATCCAAACAGCTGCAATTTTTCGTTTCCAGCTCTGATGAAGAAAAATGGACCAAGAGAAAAGCGATAAGAAAGAGACGACAATGGAAATATATTCTCTCTCTTGCCATGTCCAGAGATCTCATTGAGCGGAAGGCCCTGCTTCTCCTACCCCATATTCCCTTGCTGGTAGTGTCCCAGGGCGCTGAGGCCATAATATTCCAAACCTCTGTCCATCCCTATCTTCCTCAGCTCACCAGCAGCGACAGCATTTATATCATCAAGTATAGGCCTTCGAAGCCATACAGACACCCAATTCTAGACAAGCAAATAACCAAACATCGCACTCTAAACGAGTCGAAGCTATTGTTGAAACTTCTATCGCTATCGAATTCCAACGACATTATCAACGACGGTGCTGTCTTGACACCAAGCTTAATTGCAACTGATATTCCCAATGGCTTGATTTGGTTGCAATTTGTTGGCCATTTTTTAAATGACCCAGATGGAGTCAACCAGAAAAACTTCAATAATATATCGTCTTTGAAAAACTATTTATGGTCAATTGAAAAAAAGATTCCATTGCACATTCATTCAAATTTAAAGGAAGACGATATCATCAGTCAATCTCTAGAAAAGAGCATAATCTCTATAAATTACAAAATCAAAAATCTATTAACTCTAATCGGTATTGAAATTGCAAATTTACATATATTCGACATTTGTCATGGGGACCTAACTTCTTCAAACATCATTCTTCAAAAGAATTCAAACTATATCCTGAAAGGTATCAACATTGATATTGAAAATGATACAGATACTGATGGTTATTTACCTTACTTGATTGATTTTGGTTTAAGTTTTCAATCGAATTTAATTGAGGATAAAGCTGTCGACCTTTATCTTTTAGAAAAAGCAATAATAAGCACGCATCCTTTATTTGCAAACAATTATTATAATGTCTGGCTATTAAATGGTTACAAAACAGGCTACCAATTAAAATCAAAAAAACTAAATAACAAATCATATATAAATCAACACAAGACTATCATCAAAAGATTAGATTTGGTTCGATTGAGAGGTAGAAAAAAGAGCATGATTGGCTAATTCCTAATATATATGCATATGTTTATTATAAAAAAAATTGTGTTATTTATAGCTTAGATTTCATAATTTATAATTTATATAACTCATAATAATCCATCTTACAACTCATCATGTTCATTACTTAAATCCTCCTTTACCTTTTCATTCGATTTAAAATCCCCATTTTCTTGCTTATTACTCTTGCCACTGTCATTTGTCGTTTCGATGTCTTCTACACTTATTGTGCTTTCTAAATCCTCTGTATTTTCCACGCTTAAAGTGCTTTCCTCTTTTTTCTTCTTATTTTTAATTCTTCTGTCCAATATTCTTTTAATCCCCTTGATTCTGTATCCATGTTCTTTTTCTAATTTTTCCTTTAATGCCTCAATTTCTTTGATCTTTGACTGAATCCTTTCAACTAATTTATAATTTGAAATTATTTCTTTACTCTCACTGTGATCATAATTTTCATTATCTTCATCGTCATCATCATCGTCATTATCATCATTGTCGTCGTTATAATCATCTTCTTTACTTTTTTCTTCTTTTTCTTCACTTTCGTCTTCTTTATCATCTGATCTAACACTCTCCTTTTCAATTACAGCACTCAAATCATGTAATCTGTTGATCAAAACTTGAACTTGTTTATCAATATTCAATTCCTCTATTTTGTTTAAACTTTTACTAGAAACTCTACCATTATCCTTTTCAAACATTTCCTGAGTAAAATTACTCTTTAAATATAAATTACGAAGCTCATTAATATCATCCGAAACATCTAACAAAAATTCTTGTAATTTATTGTTAATATTTAACCCATCTTTATAAATCTGTTGGTATTCAGATATATTTAATGGTTTACTAATATATCTTTTAAAAATCTTAACATCTTCAATTTTCTTCTCAATTTCTCTTAAATTCAATTTAATAATACTCGACTGCTGAAAACTTTCTTCTTCAATCCAATTTAAATAATGACTAATTAATTTATTGAAATTTTTAAATAACTGTTTATTGTTTTTAAACTTCATTAATATTTCTTTGCTAAACTCACTTCCATCTACTATCCCATCTTCATTTGTTTTGGATATCTCTTCTTGAATATCCTCAAGTGTCGAACGTAATGAATACAAATCACTTTCTAAAATATTCAAATTTGACAATTTTAATTCTCTTAATTTATCGTTTTTCAAAATAGTTTGTAGTCTTTTTTTACTATTTTCCTTTTCTAAATAATTTAATGGTCTAATACCAATATATTGAGCTTTTGAAGAAATTGGAATATTAAATTTTTTATTTTTTTCAAGTAATTTGGACTCAAGTTTATTGATACTTTTCAATGTTGAATTAAAGTCAGTTAAATTTCCATTATTAATAATTTCAATTAATTCCTCTGATTCATCTGAATCTGACTCATCTTCTTCGTTTGTTTTCTTATGGAGTATCTTTTGAAAGAAATTGCTCGATTTTGAATTATCCTTTTCATTGATATAATCGCATTTTGCCTCAATTTTAATTAAATCAAAAATTCTATTATAATCTAATTTGAAATGTCCAAAATAAGATAATCCATTTTTCAAGATGCATTGGTTAAATCTTTCATCATTTTTGCTTATATGCGAGGATTTATAATTATTTAATAAAGATGAAATGTTGGTAAATGATTTAATTTGAAATGGTTTATTATCTTCAAGTAATGATATTTCAAAATCCTCAGTATTATTGAACAAATCAGTTAAAGGCAATTCAATTATATTTGAAGAATTTAGAACAAAACCCTTTGCGAAAATAATTTGCTTTGATGATTTTTCATTTCCATTTTCATTTTCATATCTTTTGTTTTCAATTTTAGATATTTCAATTGAATAATCATAAATTGAACGATCAAGTATGTCTATATCAAAAGTTTTATATATTTTAGAGGTTAAGATACCATGCAATACAGTACCAAAAGCTACTGATTCATCAGCATTATTTTTCTTGCTAATTATATTATTATTTTTATCGTTATTAATGGAGTTCTTGAAATTATTTTGAATGAAATCGTTTAAATAATTTTTGACCATGGGAACTCTTGTTGAACCGCCGTTTAAAACAATGGATTCTATATCATCAATTGATAAATTATTTCTTAATAATAGATTTGAGATTGGGTTGGTTATACTTAATCTTGAGTCACCATCGATTGAATTTTCAAGTTCTAATCTTGTTAAATTTGATCTGAAATCGATATTGTTGTATAGGGATTCAATTGAAATGAAAGTGTCATTATTAGTACTTAGGATTAATTTTATATTATTTGAATAACTCCATAATTTAGTTAAAAATTTGGAATTTAAATTCAAATCGTGAATTTCATCTAAAGTAAATTGATTATTATCAATAAACTTTTGTTTTAAAAGATTGAAAATATTAAGAGTAACATAATTTCCATTGATTTGATTATTATAATCATAATCAAGAATTTCTAATGATAGCTTGTCATTTTTTTCCCCATTTAAATAAATTTTAGTTAGAGTTGCTTGAGTTAAAGATGAACCCATATCGTATATTATGTAATAGTTTGCAACCTTTTTATTATCTTTGATCAAATTTAAATTGTTTAAATTATTTTTAATGTAATTTAACATTACAGCCAATCCGTCATTAACCAAAGAGACTAGGTTCAAATTTGATAGATTTATTGAATTTTTTAGAGATAGCCTTTGTTGTTGATTGAAATAATTTGGTATTGATAAAGATATTGAATCAATTTTTGATGGAGTTAAAGGAGCGGCTCTTGAATTGATATCGATAATTGACATTGCAATAAGCTCCTCAATTTCAAAGTTGTTGTTGGCATTTTTATTATTACTCTTTGCGTTATTAGCATTATTAATGTTGAACAAAATTGAATTATTTCTTTTTGGATTTGGGGAAAATTTTGAATATGATAATAAATTAGGATTTTGATAATTCAAATAATTTGAAATTAAATCTTCATCAAAAACATTACCAACCAATTTTTTCAAATTAGACAAACAGTTTAAGGGATTTCTTAGACAAATAGAGTTTGAAGCGTAACCGAAAAATCTCTCCAATTGGTTTTTATTATTATTATTGCTGTTGCTATCATCAAATGGAATAATTTCACTTATGTGAAATATAGAAGGTTCTTTTCTTTTGCTTTCGGGTGTTAAAACAATCTCAAAGGGAGCATTGGGACCAACCAAAACAGATTTAGTAAAGTCGTTACCATAATCGACTCCAAGTATGGCAGCATCGATGAACTGAAAAATTGATAATATTCCTATAAGAAAAATAAGGTACCTCATTGTTAATATATTTCCAACCAAGAAAAATGTAAGAAATATGGACTTGCACCTAACAGGGAGACTAAAACCAATGGTTATTTATTTATAATTGCAATGATTATGGTGTTGGTGAACAGTCAATAAAAGATTTGGCAAAGCGAAGAAGTTGGAGAAGCCAGTAACCTGCATCCGGACAGCTGGCGACACGGTGGCCTTAGGGCTCCGTTGTAGGGCCCTGTTGTAGGGCTCTGTAATAGGGTTCGTAACAGTGGCTTCGATCGGGTTTTTGTTTCGTCCTGCGGACAATCGATTTCCGTAATTGAGTGAGCCGTTATCGTAAATGTGGTACACCAAAGTGAAGCCTGATTGGGAAGGTGTTTATAATTTGCTGATATATATCCCGTTAGAATAGGTTTATGCACCGCAAGTTTTGTTTTTGATCGTCGATGTATCGCATACATGTGCAGCACGATTAAGTTTGGGGTTATTTGGCGATATCAGATAACACAGGGTTTCTAGCTTAACATCAATGATAGAGCTAATGTTATACTTTGTGCCGTTGTTATTGTTTTTGCTAATATCCATTGGATGTATTGATTACTCGAATGGATGGCCAGTTATAGTTGGTATAGGCATCAAATCGATTACTAGCGACTGATTGCTATCAAATTACTGGCTTTGTGAACTTCACTTGATCCGCTTATAGTTATATGACATATAAAAAGCACTCATTTAAGTATATTCGACTCGTCTAGTGATTGTTGTTAAATTTGTGGTGATCTTTGACTGTCTCCAAAACCGGGCCATATATCTGAGACAACTTTAAAACTGCTTTGAAACTGCTTCAGCATATTAAATGATTTGTTTTTGCCATCATTTCACTAACAACAGTGTCTTTGGCCATAATTCATCATATCTCAATATGTATATGATTATGCTGCTGTGCCGTAACCGAATATTATTATCAAAATTACTATTTCTAGTCCAATTATTCGATATACCAAACAACAGAATACTGCCGAATAACCACAGTCGTTATCTAGTGTATTTGGGCCATTTAGAACAACGATACAAATTGTATTATCAGTATCCATTACCATATTGTGTGTGTAATTCAGGCCAAAAACAAACATATAAACAGACACCAAACAACACAAACGCACAAGTGATGATTGGTTGTAGAAATCAGTGTTAATCAGTGTTGCAATTTGGTGTCCTGGATATCGGTTCACATCCAGCTGCAACAATACAGCACTAGTATTAGGTGTGCAGATAATATTTTGCTTTGGAGAATAGTCAAATGCAAAACTGTCCAGTATTGCAATAATTTAAGAGTCCAATCGCCCAATATTCTAATAGTCCAATCACCCAATAGTCCAGTGATTTTAACATGTCACAGCCCAACACATCCAGTATAACAAATACAAATGTGACTGTTAATACAAACAATTACGAATGCAAATTAATAACTTGGATATTGACCATGACAGTTTTCTACACACATGTAGTGTGATACTCCAATAATATCACATTACGTATCACATTACATATTACATAGTGGCATTGTGAATTATTATTTTAGTAAGTGTGAACATCTATATTACAATCTGGAACATAGTTTATAATATACTTGGGCCATTATTTTGCTAACTATTTTTGTCAACTATTTGAATAAGATTTTGAATAAGATTTTGAATAAGATTTTGAATAAGATTTTTAGGAGATTTTCAGGAGATTTTTATAAAATAATAACAAATATTTTATTCCAAATTATAATTATTGTAACAATTTCTACAATCAACATTTTCGTATATAATCATCATATAAATTAACCTTCCGCACCTTTTGTTTTATTATTTTGTTTTTACACTATTCAATAATTCAATTTCCACAAAATGAATGAGTATTCAAACAATCCTAGGACCAACCTTGATAATTATCAATTTTTAAATTATTCATTACTCAATGAGATTGATAATTTGTCAAAATATACACCAGTTTGTGATTCCAAGTTTACTTACAATCACAATTTTACTTACCATCCTAATCCTGATCCTGATCCTAATTCTAATCCTAATTACAATACCAATCACAACTGCAACCACAGTCACAACCACACTGATAATGTCAATCACAATATGATTTATTACAAGAAAAAAAACTTCTTGTACAAAACTGCAATTTGCATTTCATATTTCACTGGTCAACAATGCAGATTTGGCAGCTTTTGCAATTATGCCCATTCGTTGGACAAAATTCGACCCATCAATGTTCCGTGTGGATATAAAACCAAGTTATGTTGCAACGAATACACATATCTCTGCAATTTCAAACATTGTTTTTATCTTCACTACGATGAGTGAGTGGTAGCCAATGCTGGTGTTGAAAGGTTCATTCTGGTGTTGAACGGTCGGTTATCTGTTGTTTTCATATATTATAATTATAATTATAATTATTGTTTGTTGTTTAAACATATGCTGAGAACAGCTGTTTTTTATGATTATGTTTAGCTTTGATATTAATGTTGATACTAGTTTTATTTTTATATTTTGATACTGCCCAGGTATTTGTTGAATAGTTAATCAAATGACATTTACCGAATATCAGTAATGTAGACTCAAGTACTATCTCCAGTCAGAACTCGATTGTATGAATTATACATTATCCACATATATCACCAGTACTATATCCAATATTGATGGTTTTGTTGTTGTTGTTGTTGTTGTTGTTGTTGTTGATGATGATGATGATGATGATGATATAATATTGTCAGATGAATGAAGTTGATTTCCTAGTATTGTTATCACACCCTGAACCGGGCTTGTTGATCAGCAGATTCTGTTGGACTAACAACGTTGTTGTGCCATGTTATCAGCTCCCAATAACGCCATGTGTGTAAACAACATACTTTTGAGCAACACCATCAGCTTCATCTGTTGCAACTGCCACCATCGCAGTCAATCAACTGTTCAATAGTTACCAGAACCGACATTTAGTCCACCAGCTGTAGGATGTTCAAGCTAGGCACAAACAACGGCAACGCAGCCAATAGACGTAAGAAACCACAGCACCTCAGCACTGCTCGCTGTGATTGATGCTGAACATTGTTGATTGTTGATTGTTGATTGTTGATCGATTGACTGGGATGAGTGCTTTGAAACGTTGTGTTGCAATATCGTTGCTGTTTATATATACTATGATACTTTGTAGCCGGTGGATATTGTGTCAGCACTAACAAATGAAAATTTTTCGCATTACCACTATGGAAGCTGTTCATCAGCCAGGTGCTGGATCTGATTGATTGTTGTGATAAACAGTGATGATTGATACAACAATGCATTGGATATGAGTAGAGCTGGAGTTGGAACACAATTTGTATCTGCCATTGCATCCGCAGTTGCAGCTAACACAGCTGCTGCTTGACAGGATAATGTGGAAATACTGAGCAATGTTCTGGATGATATTGTTGTATATTATAGTCTATATATTGGTGGATAGATGTGCAATTGTGATGTGAATTGATGATACAGCAATGTTGATTGATATTAATGGAGACAACAACAGATAGTGTGAGCAAGCATATAATTTTGATGAAGGATATGATGTGAGAATGGTGATAGAGATGACGATGGCAAATAGCAATAAACAGACCACAATAAAGTTAGTAACAACAACAACAACAACAACAACAACAACAACAACAACAACAATAATAATAATAATAATAATGTCTTAAACATGAATCACCAACCATGTTCAGTTGAAGTTGGTGGATATTGCTGCTGTATATATAGATTGAGAGTGTACTGTTGCCAAAAAGATATCTGTCGCAGCAGCTGGCGAGGTATCAAAGAATCGGATAGATTGTTCTGCGACGTGTCGGTTGTGGAGCAGTGGAAAGCGCAGGTGATTCTGAGCACATCGACATATTACAAGCAGAGAACAATAGCGGCAAAACAACAAGCATCAACGGCAGCATTGGCCAGACGCGAAACGCAGCAGAGGCAGCAGAGGCAGCAGAATTGGCAGCGTCCAGAAGGGAGCAGTGGTGTGCTGCAGTTCCTGCAGGTAGTGCGTATGCACACAGGCCAGATCGCATCGGCAGGCACACGCGACTGTCGTGTGCCAGATGCGGCGTGCGTATGCACCTGCTCATTGGTTTGGTTTGGTTTGGTTTGTGTTTTGTGTTTTGTGTTTTGTGACTGTGTTTTTTGGTGTTTCCACGTCTCTTGTAAACACTTTTCACCAGAAATCGTGATGATGGTGTAGCTCAACCGTCATTGTAATAAATATAATAATCCTACAGATAACCAGGAGAGCCTATTTAGAATATCACACCCAGATCTGTGCTCCACATTAGAATGCCATGCTGATTATACCAATCTATCTTGTTTTTCTGTTATAGATTTAGTTTTAACAGTATAATTATGAAATTTAATATTTTCTGTTTTTAAAACAGTAAAAATATTAATGTTGAATTTTTTAATTGATATATTAATGTGAAAGGTCCACTATAAATTGCCAAACTCAACTCTATTATTAATTTGAATTTTGATATAAAGCAAGATTTTTTTTGAAAAAGTTTTTTTTTGTTTCAAATTTAATTAATTACGTGTTATTTTGTATTTTTATTTCAATATAACTCTTTAGAGAAAATGGTTTACAGGTTTTAGTAAAAATAAGGATATCGAATTGACTTGAGATTAAGGAAATTAAATAAAAACCACTGCAATGGATCAGGGCTCTATTTCAGGGCTCTAACATATTTCAGGTATTTGACGAAAATTCAAACAAAAAGCTCATTGGCGAATCAATTGGATTTTACCTTAGACCAAATAATGTTAAGGTATTCAACTTCTTCATCTTCGATCAGCATATCTGTTGTGTCTTCTAAATGCTTTTTTCAGAATGTGTCGATATACTCAAATCACCGATTGTTTTCAACCTCATTGACTGAGTACCAACAAATAAAAGTAAACCCGAAAATAGATTTGAAGTCATTAGATTCAAAATGGTCTTCAATTTGGAAAACATTATCGCCAGATAACTCTTTAGATCCTGTTAAAGGTTTGAAAGAATATAAAAATGGCTCCTTTTACTTATTGTCTATGTTTCCTTATCCCTCTGGTTTGTTACATTTGGGTCATTTGAGAGTTTATACTATTACAGATGTTATATCAAGATTTCTAAAACTCAAAGGTAAAGATGTTATCAATCCTATGGGTTGGGATTCATTTGGTTTACCTGCTGAGAATGCATCAAAAGAAAGAAAAATTTTACCTCATCAATGGACATCACAAAATATTGAAAAAATGAAAGGCCAATTAAATTGCATGTTAACAACTTTTGATTGGGATAGAGAAGTTACAACCTCAACAAAAGAATATTACAAATTCACTCAAAATTTATTCTTATTATTGCTCAAGCATAATTTAGCTTACAAAAAATTCTCGAAAATTAATTGGGATCCAGTCGATAAAACAGTTTTAGCCAATGAACAAGTCGATGCTAATGGCAATAGTTGGAGAAGTGGTGCAAAAGTTCAAAAAAGATTTTTAAATCAATGGTATCTTAAAATTACTGATTTTTCAAATGATTTAGATAAAGATTTGGCCTTATTGAAAGATTGGCCAAAAAAAGTTAAATTGATGCAGAAAAATTGGATAGGAAAATCAAAGGGGATTCAGCTAGCTTTTCCACTAAATTTTTCTTCTGGTGAAAACAATGAAAATATATCTGTATTTACCACAAGACCAGACACCCTATTCTCAGTTCAATACATAGCTTTGTCAATGAACCATTCAATAGTAACTAAATTATCTGAAAATGACGCTAATCTTAAAAGTTTTCTAGAAAGCTCTGAGAATTTACCTAGCGATTCCAAAGTTGGTTATAAGTTGCCTAATTTAAATGCTTCTAATCCATTGAAAGATAAGAATTTGTATGATGTTCCAGTATTTGTTGCTCCCTATGTGATTGATGATTATGGGGATGGCGCTGTTATGGGTTGTCCTGCCCATGATCAAAGAGATTTTGAATTCTGGACTTTAAATCAGCCAGGTTCTCCAACCATTGAATCAATTCTTCCATTATCTGATGAAAACAACCAAAATCGCATTATTCCTGAAAAAATTGATCAACCCTATACTTTGAAAAAGGGAGTATTATCAAACAATTGTCAAGAATTTTCTGGATTATCAGTGGAAGATGCAACCAAAAAAATTATTGAAAAAATTATATCTTTAAATTTTGGCAAAGAAATAATCAATTATAAAATTAGAGATTGGCTAATATCAAGACAAAGATTTTGGGGTTGTCCTATCCCAATAATTTATTGTCCTGATTGCGGAACTGTTCCAGTTCCCGAAAGTGATTTACCTGTTTTATTGCCTGAAAAGGATTTGAAAATTGATCATTTTATGAGTGGTGGTGGAAATCCTCTAGCTAAAATTGATTCATTCACTGAATGCAAGTGCCCCAAATGCGGGAATTCAAATTCGAAAAGAGAAACAGATACAATGGACACTTTCATCGATAGCTCTTGGTACTTTTTGAGATATTTGGACAATAAAAATGAAAATGAAATATTTAATAAAGATATTGTTTTAAAAAATATGCCAGTTGATTTGTATGTTGGAGGTGTTGAACATGCGATCCTACATTTGTTATATTCTCGATTTATCACCAAGTTTTTATACAAAATTGGATATATTAAAAACCAAGAGGAATTAAATGGAGAACCATTCAAAAAATTGGTTACTCAAGGTATGGTTCATGGAAAAACTTTCATCAACCCTAAAAATGGAAAGTTTTTGAAACCAGAAGAATTGGATTTTGAAAATTCAATTTTAAGAGATAGTGAAAGGATTCCATTGATCAAAGATACAAAAGAAGTCCCGACAATAACCTGGGAAAAAATGTCGAAATCTAAATATAATGGAGTTGATCCTCAAGAAACAATATTAAAGTATGGTGCAGACTCAACCCGAGCACATATGTTATTTCAAGCACCAATCACCGATACTTTAAATTGGGATGGAAACAAAATCGTTGGTGTTCAAAGATGGTTAAAAAAAGTTATAACATTGAGTGAGGTGATAGCTGATAAATATGAAAATAATATAAATGCCGAGGATTTTAATAAAAACAAAGAGGAGTTTAGTGAAGACGAAATTCATTTTTATAATAATGCCCAAGATTTATTTTCATCGATCACTGAATCATTGGAGGTAAATTTATCATTAAACACATTAATCTCAGATTTTATGAAATTAACAAATTTGATTTTTGAACAGATTGAAAATGATAAAGATGTTAATGCCCAACTATTGTTTGATATTTATAAAAGTTTGTTGATTATGATTTCACCTGTGACTCCTTGTTCAGCCGAAGAATCATATGAATTATTAAACAATAAACTTAAAAACATTAACAAACCATTCAGTACAATTTTTATGGAAGATTGGCCCGCAGTTGGTGAAAAGATCAAAAAAAAATATATGGACTATAAAATAATGATTAATGGTAAATTTGCTTTCAAATTGAAAGAAAAAGTTGATTTTTTTGAGCAAAGTAAAGACCAAGAATTTTATCTCAACAAAGTTTTGGGAAATGAAGAAAGCAAAAAGGTTCCATTATTAGAAAATGTAAATATTAATAATATTAATAATTTTAAAAATATTATTGTCAAGAAAGGACTTATAAGTATTGTTTTAAATAAATGATGGTTAAAAAATGATAGTTTATTAAAACAAATGTCAAATAGAATGCTTAAAAAGTTACTGTAAATATTAAGTTAAAGTACATATAGAGGTATAAATTAAGTAAATATTTATTGTAAAACAATTTTACCATTTAAAACTTCGCTAACTGCTTTAATAATTTGATCGTGGTATTGGTTATTTGAAGCAATAATACCTTTTGATTTAAGGGTTCTGCCTTTAGTAAAATCTAAATCATTTCCAAACATATCGGTTACTGTACCACCACTTTCTGTAATCAATAGATAACCTGAAGCATGATCCCAAATGTTTTCTTGGTAACTTTCACTTATTGGTAATCTTAAATACACATCAGCATCGCCTTTGGATAAGCAGCAATATTTGGCTTGCGAATCTATTTTTAAAGAATTAGATGGGGTATTACTTATGCCTAATTTAGATTTAATTAAAGATTGAGTGCTGTGAGATGAATGGCCCTTTTCGTAGCCTTCACAGATTATTAAATCGCTAATTGAATTCAAATCTTTTCTCATGTTTATTTTAATTGAGTTTGATTCTTGTAGGAAATTACTATCATCTGAAGTGTGATTGATTTTATTGAACAAAGGCTGAAAAAATGCACCATTGTTTTTAACAGCAGTAAATAAACCACCTTTTTCAATTAATGATGTTTTTTCTTTAATAAAAGAATTTAAATCACCATTATAATTATTGATGTAATCATTATTGATTAAAATTTGGTCTAAATCTACAGGCAAATTTGGTACACCAATAACAGCAAGTTGAACAGTATTATTTTCAATTAGTGCTAAACATATAGCAAATTGATCATTTCTTAAAAAACCCTTTGTTCCATCAATTGGATCTAAAGTCCAAAATCTTTTGTTTCTATTATCAGGATCGCCCTTTGATAGATCATTGTTACTACCTAGATCAATTGTATTTAAAATCTTATCAATGCTATCTAAATCATCTAGTCTATTATGGTTGTAGCCAAACTTATGATCAAATGCAACGTTATTGACTAAAATCTTATCTAATATCTGATTTGTAAGATACTCGTTGCTAACTAAGTCATTTGAGGATTCTTCAGCTATAAACTTGTCATTTGGAAAATTGTTGATCACCGAACTGATTATAATTGCTTGAGCAGCAAAGTCACCAACTGTCACTGGAGACTTGTCGTTTTTGATCAAAGTATTTTTGGAAGACAATTCCTCACTTAGAGCCTTGGTTAACAAAGAGGCCTTCTGAACAGCCAACTGGGCAACCAACGCTTCCTTGTAATAGGGAAAAGGGCAAGAAGAAACAGAAAAAGACATTCTAAGTGTTTGAGAAGACAAAAAGCTCTTGAGCATCAACAGAGAAAGCACAGCTACGACCACAGCCAGCACAATTGAGCAAAGCTGTTTCATTTAAGGCTTTTGATCTCGAGAAAGCAAAAAGAGAAACTGGAGAAGAGTCGCCCAAAACGGCAGTATCCAATTTCACGTGGCTGTGCGCCATTGGCTGGTGTAGTGGCTGGACGTTGCTTTTTATTGGTCCAAAATATTGTCCAAAACTGCGGTGAAAGCACGTGATTTACACATTTGCAAAAAGTTGATGGCTGTGTTTTGTCCCGTTTCAAAAGCGCTGACGTAAACCACGCATGTCATCACATGCGTACACAGATTGTACATTGGACCCACAGCCACGGATCTTACGGTGGAGCAATTTCTGAAATTTTCTGCTTTGGTCTCTTTTTGTTCACTTTTAAATATATTTCTCTGAATTTGTCTCAGTTTTATTCTTAGAAGGATTTGACTATATTCCAATTGTATATACATTCAGGCCACAATTCATATTATCTGAGATTGAACTGATCCACTTATAAACGATTCATATAGCACCAAACTTCTCCACTATAATAACACCAACATCCATAGTTCATCCTCCACTCTTATCTCGCTTGTGCTAATAATCTACTTAACAGAATAACTATATTCTATCAAACCTCTATTTAAGCAGTCTTGCATTTTATTGTTGAGTGTTTATTTTGGCTTTAATTCAAATACTGTCTTTTTATTTTCCATTCATCTGTTTGCACTCCTTTTTATTGATTTTTACTTGTGTCTAAGAATATCAACGTTCCATTAAAACAAGCTTATATATTGGGAATGCTAGCAAATTTATCTCAGAAGTCAAAGAAAAAATTCACGTTAACTTTGAATATAATTGAATTGTTAAATGTTCCGCAGCTACATGGTAACTGTTATATAAAATGGTACATAAAAGATTCAATCATAAATAATTCAAATGTTCCTATATCCTCAACCACTCCACCTGTTTCAAAATCTCTAAATGAAAACTTACAATTATTGAACAACATTCCGGTCAATTCGGTAGTTGCAGCCTCAGCAAACAATAATAATAGAGTAAATCAACAACAACAGCAACAATATTCCTACAGTTCTTCTCAAGTGGCCAATACAGATAACAACACCAATTATAACCATGATCATCACCATGAAAGCACAATTCAGGCAAATAGGTTAAATTCAAATGAAAATTTCCTAAACAAGAATATCAAAGGCATAACAGGCAAATATAAAATTGAAAATCACAAAGTCAAGTTTAATCTAATAACAAAAATAAGCAATATAAAATTCATAATTAATAGAAGATTGAAAAATAGTTTTATTCAATTAAACGATAAATTTTTGGTATTATATGTTTACTCTGATTTTCAAAGCGAAGTCGCTCCCTCCAATAATAAAGAGAAAGAACAGAACAATCACAATGATGAGGAAAACTCTAATGCCACTGATAATAAAAACTTGATCAATGATGAAAAGAGAATATTATTAGGAAAAATTGAAATCAACTTAAATCAATATATTCAAAATAACTTTGACCCTGAGAATATGTGTTTTTATAACAATATTAATCCATTCAATTTCAAAATCGATAAATATCTCTTAAAAGATTCGAAAATTAATTCAATTTTACGATTGTCAATTAACTTACAATTATTCAAAGGAAATTATACAGATTTTCTAAACCTATCCTTGATTTCTAATAACAATGATAATGATAATGATAACGATACCAATCAGCTTGGTACTAATGATCAGAATTTTTTTTTGGACACTGAAAGTATTTATGGTAATAATCCCAGTCTTTTCAAATCAAATCTGAGATTTCCACAATTAATCACAAATAAAATTAGTGATTACATAAAAACCAGGGATGATAATCACTCGATTTTGACCAACTCTAATTCTTCATTTTTTAGTGTAAACTCAAACTCTCACTCAATATCTAATTTGTTGATATCGGATTTTAACGCCAGAAAACGAATAAAGCATAAATTCAACGATATTAAATCATCATTTTCAACAAATACCAACAATAGTAATAACAGTAATAATAGCAATGACACCAATAGACAACCAATTACTAAAAAATCCATGCCCCAATCTCCAAAAAGCTCCGTTTTTTCTTTTCATTCCGATTCTGCAACTTCTTTATTTGATAATCCAAATCCCAAAAACATATCTCCTCCTTCGATTCATTCTTCTTCAGCAAATACTTCTTTGTCAAACTCTAAACAGAATGGACAGGGTCTTAAACTAAATGATCAAAACTTAAAATCAAGTGCTCTGCTTAATATTCACAACTCGACTATTTTGAAACCTAAACCTTTCAGTCAAAGTGATAGTCTATTGGAGACATCCTCAATGAAAAGTGTCTCAGCGTTGTCAAATAAATCTAAAAAATTAAATTGTACTAATACTTCTAACACCCTTTGTGCTAGCAATACATTGGCACATTTGCCTGCCAAATCTCCAATAAAAAAACAGTTCACTCAAAACAGCAGCCGTAATAACTCTAATAACTCAATTACAGTCAGCCCAGGTCAAACAAATAATATCATTATAACAAATAACAAAAATCTTTCAAATAATCAAACTAGTTTCAATTCTTTGAGTACTTCTCAGAACTTTCATGCAGATCAAAAAATTGATGTTATTAAAAAACTTTACTTCAAAACTTTTCAGGTTAATTGGGACCCGAGGCCATATGAATTAAATCCATTGGAATGTGTAAATGATATCTTCAATGGAGGAAATGGCTGGAAGAAAACTGCAGATGGAACAAATTTAATTGATATGAATTATGTGTCAGATCCAAATAACAATTCTATCATTAGAGGTTCAAATCTGAATTTAAGTGAACTTGATATAAATACAAACCATAACAAATTCTTCTTAAATAATGTCAACGAATTTAATAAAACCGTTGAAACAAACAATAATAATAAAAATATTGAAACCAACAATAATAATAAAAACGAAGCTCAAAGCTATAAAACACATTCTCCATTGTTATCTTCCCAAAACAGATTCGCACAATTAACATCACCACCACGGACCTTTGCAACAAGAATAATCACAACTCCTAACAAACACGAAAGACAAAAAACTATAAATAGAGACGATATTTTTGTAAACGAGTATTATAGTCCAACTAGCTTGAACAAAAAAAGGAATTCCAATCGTATATCAGTTTATTACAATGATACAGACAACAGGTTTGGCTTTAATAATTTGATTAAAGAAACTGATATCAGGGAGGATCTAAGATCCTGGAAAATTGGCTCAAACTAAAATGCTTTAAAAAACCAAAACAGACATTCACTTTTTCTTATCCCTTCTTAATAGTATTACAAGTTATACATGCAAATTCATAGATTTCGACAATTTTTCAGTTTTTGCCTTTTTTTCTTTTCGGTTTTACTGTTTTTTCTGCTTTTCCCGCTTACTTTCCAACTTTCAACAACATATTTATAAAATACTAAAATTCCTTGTTATAATTATCAATATTACCATTAACAATATTACCATTAACAATAGCGTATACATATCATGAAATCCATATCAATAAAACTACTTTTTTCATAAACTCATTAAATTATGTTCAATTGTTTTTAATATGATAAACCTTTTATTTTTGATTGTTATCGATTTTGTCTCATTCTTCATTATTATCCTCAACAATATCATTATCATAATCATAAGCTTCAACTTCTTCTTCATCTTCATCTTCATCTTCCTCATCATTTTCATTGGAATAGTTATCCGTAACGCCTTCACTAATAAATCTATCATTGAATAATTTTTCCAACTCATTTATATCTTTTTTATTTAATTCATCTTTGAAATCTTTTCTATTAAAAGTAGATTCATCATTATAATCATTTAATAGCAATTCATGAATGCAATTTAAATCATTTTGATTAACACCAAAAACTTTTAGCTTGAACAAATTTGTATTGTAGTTATCACCATAATTTGATTCTACAGAAAAAAAAATTGAATTTATTAGAAGTTTTAGATCTTTGAAATCTTTATTTTGAATAAATTTAAAAGGTTGATCGACTTCTAAGGAATTAATATCATAAGTCATAGAATCAATTTTGATAAAATTTTGATTCTTTAAATTAAAATTTTTTTCGTAAAATAATTCATAATTTACTCTTTGATTAATGGTTATTTTAAGTTCTGTAGCATTATGGTTATTGATATTTTTATTAATTTGTTTACATTTGATCTTTTTTTGGATTTTTATAAATTCTTTTAATTTATGGGCATTATTTTCAAAATTATTTAACTGAAACCAAATGGAGATTTTTTTGGGAGCAGCATATAAAAAGCTTGCATTTCTTTTGTATCTTGGATAAGAAATGATTAAGTCTCTTATATATATTGGAGTTTGAAATTTAACAGCAAATGTTTTAATGCCAGTGGACTGAGGAATTTTATAATAATTATTTAATTTATCGATTGGAAATTTGTTTAAATTGTTTGAAATAGCTTTGTAGGAGTTTAAAATCAAGAATTTTCTCTTTTGCGAATTTTTAGAAAAGAAATTATAAAGAGTATTTTTCAATTCATTTCGATTTTGGATTATATTTAAATGAGTTATATTAAAGGAGTTGTGTGAAGATACTAGGTTATTTATAATAATTGCGCCATTTGTCAAAGAAGCATAGTTGTAGTTGTAAAATGGGTTTGAATTGAATTTTAGTTTGTTTAAAATTTTTGAGACTAATTTTTCGAGAATTAATTCTGTTGTAGAATTTATTATAAATGAATTACTACTAATGCTGTTGTTGTTTGATATATTATTTTGGAGATTAATTAGTTGATAATTTTTCAAAATTTTTTGATTTAATGAGTTATAATTTTTTCTTAGTTGAGAAGAGATAAAATTTTTAAAGAGATTTAAATCGGATAATAATTTTTCGTTTTTAATGTTTAATAATTTAAAATTTGAATCAGAGTGTATCAAATTATTAAAATAGTGGTTAATGTCTATATTGTTTTTGATTAAAAACTGATTCCAAGTTGGAATTAAGTTGCCATTAGTGATGGTATTATTGGACGTGTTTATGTTATTTTCGATTAAAGTTTGGATAAAATTCTTAAGATAATTTTCAAAAACAGGTAATAGAGTTAAATTTTTGTTGTTTTCATTTATTATAATTGGCAAATAATTTGGTAAATTTTTTTTTAATAGGTGATTGAAATTATCAAATTGGTTTAGATTATTTGGATTGTTTTTTTGGTTAATTTGAATTAAATTATTTAAAATTGATTGGGATTGATTTCTAAAAAGGTTTAAATTGTATAAATTTTGATTTAAATTTAGTAGATTGTTTTTATAAGTTAGTTTGAAATCTGATAAATCCGAATTAAAAGTTGACATATTTTTATATAAATTTTGGTTTATGTCATGGATGTTGTTAACTTTATGATGTAAGTTGGATATATCTGATTGTAAGTTATTGAGTAATATTTTATAGTTGTTATTATAATTGCTATTTTGAATATGATTTTGGTTATGATTTTTAAGAGTAAAATTCTCTCCTATGTTGTTTAAGTTTAAGTTGGAATTATTGATATTTAAATAGAATAAAAATATCAAGAGAGTGGATAAGGAGATAAATATTAAGGAAATTAAGGATTTTTTATAATTTTTTATAAAAGATTTTAAAAAACTTGAAAAATTAGTGAAAAAAACAACTATTCTATTAGAGACAACTTTTAATAAATTCAAAACCCTTTCAAGTATATTATTATCATTTTTATTACTATTATGGTCATTATTATTATTATTATGTTGTTTGGATTTTTTGTTGGAATTGATGTTATTGAGATCGGTTATTTGGTTGATTTTTTTATAATTGTAATCATCATCGTTATCTAGAGAGAAATCATTAAGAGTTGATTCATCATTGGTATCTTCAGTATCATCATTATCATCCTGATTGGAGTCATTTCGATCGCTATCAGAGGGTGAATCACTCAAAAGGTTTTGGGATAGCTTATCAGATACCTGGAAGCCATTGGAATCATCACTTAGATTGTCATAGGGATCTTGGTTGTAGTTATTCTTGTAGTACTCAATGGCGATCTCTCTTCCAGGATTGAATAGCTGGTTAAACTTGTTAAATCTGCCACTAAACTGGCTGTTCTGCACATTGTGGTTGTTGTTGTAAGTCAATTGAGCTGCTGTAGAGGAGCCCTGGTCTTCTAGAATAATGTTCTGGTTGTCAAGTATGTCGTTTATCAAATCTTCTTCCTCAGAGGATTCAGGCTCGATGTCTGAGTAGACGAGAAACTGCTGCTGAATGGAGTCTCGCAAAGACTGGTTGAAATGGTATGGGGAAGAGGCAGGCATTGGAAAAAGCAGCAAAAGCAACAGAAGTAATAGAAGCAGCAAAAGCAGCAGAAGCAGCAGAAGCGGAAGCACCACAATCACCACAAGAAGAAGAATCAGAAGAAGAAACAAAAATAAGCGCCGACACAACAAGCACGTGAGAAGATTAACTAGCTCACGTGAAATAAACATACACGTGATGTATATTTACATGTGACTAAACTCTCATTAGCACGTGATCTGGTTTTCTTGAGCAGAATTTTTGCTTTATCGCTCTTTATGAGGAGATAGCCTCTGTTGCAACTCTAGCTGTTTCTTCTTCCTCTGCCACCATGGAGTCCTTTTTAAACTGGTCTGAGAGCTTGAACACTGATCCACTTGCTCTTTCGCAGAGCAGCCAGCTAGCCAGCGCCAACAGCAAGTCCACAAGCGACTATTACAATGATTTTCCCAACTTGGACAAGATTATCTCTTCTACCCAAAACGAACCAGATGCCCTGGACGCCGAAAACGCCAACAATCCTGGTGTCGACAGCCCTGTGAGCAACAACAATAGCATCAATATCAATAATAGTAATAACAATAACAGCAACATCAATGTTAATGCCAACATTGCTAATCGTAACAACAATAGCAATGACAGTAACAACAGTTTGACCGATAACACTAACACCGCCAACAAACCATTAAAGAACACCACAATCAGGAAATCTCCCTTATCAATCAACAAAACTTTAAATTACAATTCAATTTCAAACAAACCAAACAAGTCAAGTAATCCACCAACTCCATCTTCCTTTAAAAACTCTCCTTCTCTAACTCCCAACACCAACATCAATGTTTCTTCAAGCACCGTCCAACCAACCATTGAGAGGAAAAGGAGAGATAACATCAACGAAAAAATTCAGGAATTGGGTACAATAATACCAAAAACCTTTTTTGAAGACTCGAAAGAAAAATCAAGTGGAACGAAAGATGGGAGACCCAACAAGGGTCAAATTCTAACCAAAACCGTGGAATATATCAAATATCTACAAGACAAAATTGATGAGCAAAACAAACTAGAAAACGACTTAATTATAAACTTAAAAAATCTAGAAAACATTAAAAATATTGAACAAAATTCAAAACCTTCTCTTCTTTATTTTAAAAATACCTCTGCTGAAATTGCTTTAGGTAAAATTGGTGTTGGTCCCTTGGCTTCAAAATCAATGATTCATTTAAAATCTCAAAACAATTATCAGTCTAATAATAACAGTTCTCCTAATAACAGTAATAATACTCCCAATAACAACAATACTAGTGCCAACTCTCCAAACTCAATTAGCGATCTGTCAAAAATGCAAAATAAAAAAAACACTTACCAATCAAACTCATTAAACAGTAAAAATAACAATAACAATAATAATAACAATAATATAATCCCTGTACCAATACTCCCATCACAACCTTCGAATATCAACTCAAATTACTCAAATAATATAATCAACTCTCCTATGATTAAATTCGAAGATACTTCTGAACAAAACTTGAATATCAAATCTCCCCTAAGTATAATGTCTCCCCCACCTCCTTCTGCTTTTCCCATGAGCAATTCTAATTCTTTTAATAATAATAATAATAATAACAATAACAATAACAATAACAATAACAATAATAATAATCAAAATTACAACCAAACCTATAACCAAACCTATAATCAAAACTATAATCAAAATAACTATAACCAAAATATTCAAAAAAATAATCAATCTTATAATCCTAAAAATGAATTCTCAAGTTTTGATTTTGGCGTATAATATACTAAACAATATTATATATATTTAATGAAGTTATGGTTTGTCGTTCTATTTTTTATTTTTATTTTATCTTATACAAATTCATTTATTTACCTACTTTTTACTTATTTACTTGATACTTTTTGGTTTTTGTTTGATTTTATTTTATTTTATTTTATTTTATTTTATTTTATTTTATTTTATTTTATTTTATTTTATTTATTCTACTGTTATTTTTATTTTTGAAACATGATTAAATGGCATTTTATTCAATTTTAAGCCCTCTAATTGACTCATAATTAGAAAATCCCTTAATTTCATATTTTTTTCGAATCCAATTTAATTTAAATTTATTTGATTTTACTTTATTTTATTGTATACTTTTCTCAACTCTGTTGTATTTTTTTGGCTTAAATATACTTATTAGTAGTATCGTTATGTTTTTGACTCACAATATTTATTAAAATTACTATTATATAAACTTTTTAAATGCAATTTTAAGAATTGATCCAACTTTCGGCTTGATGATACGCAACATTAGAAGCTAATCTTAGTGTTTGTTTCCCCATTGGAAAATAACTAACAGTATACCAAATCACTGAAATCAACTGAACTATACAGAAAATTATTGACAATATAATACTCTTGAAATACAAACTGGAAACTAGTGTTAAAAAAATACTGGAAAAGAAAAATAATGTGAAATATATTCTTTCCTTTGAAAACAAATGTGTAAAGTAATTTTTAAAACCTTGTAGAAAGATAAAACTCACCACGAAAAAAATTGAACCCAAAGACCATAATGTAGCAAATTTTCTGGGTTTTAATGACAAGACAGGAAACAAGAAAAAACATATAAGAAAACATATAATTGATCCAGCAAAAAATAATGCAAATATTAGCATTCTGTCCCATTTAGAGAGATTCAATAAGCCGGGGTCATCGCTTATTGAGTTATCGATTTCTCTTTCCTCTCTTCGTAATCTTTGGGAGTCAGTGACAGCAGGAAGTCTTACTGAACCATTTTGAAATGGATTTAGCCTTTTGAACTTTTGAGAAAAAGTGTTGGAATCAGAGCTGGAGTTATTAGGAACAGGTAGAGGTAACGATGAGGAAGCGTCGTCGCCTCTTAGAATTGAATAGTTGGGCTCATTGGACTTTCCGGGCACTATTTTGTTCATGAAATCGGATACACCCATTGCTGCTGTGATTATGTTGTATTGGTTAGTGTGATTGTAGGTTGATTATATGGGGATTATAAGATATTAACACTCAGTAATTAGTTTTGTGAGGTCGCCGATAAGCCTCTAGAGCCAAGTGGGTTGTGTTAGCAGGATCTTGTGATCATCCAACAACGCTCCGATATAGTGTAACGGCTATCATGGCACGCTTTCACCGTGCAGACCCGGGTTCGACTCCCGGTATCGGAATATTGTTTTTTAACTTATTTTTGCTGCTTTGCATTGAATCTTTTTTGTTTAATTTGGTTAGAATCTGAGTGCAGCAGTGGGTGTTTTGGAAGCAGATTGTTTTTTGATTATTAAGACAACGCTTTGAGCTTCTCAATTGTTGACAGTATTTGCAGTTGAAAAATTCCGGGTTCGTCCTGCCATTTTGGGAAGAAATTCATTTCTGTGGGAGTAGAATGCTTACCTCATCAGCAGTAAATTTCCTTCCAGATTGGGATGTGTCAATTGAAGGGAGAGTCTTAATTTTTTTTTTTTTGAAAGCCCAAGTGTGGGAAATATAGGCATTTTGTGAATAGGGAAGTGTTTTAGTAGCAATTTTGTGGTTAATCTTACTAGAATGGAGGATATAAATGATGAGAAGACTCAGCAAATAGGTTATATTTTGTCACTATTGGGCAAAAGGAAAAAAGAGCCCATTTTTAATACTGTTTTAGTGGACAGAGATTATCAGCTTGAGAACTTGCTTACAATGATGAATTTCAAGGACAGTCCATACAATATCGATAATGACAGTGATTTGTTCACCAAGACATTGACGGATCAACGGGAGGTTGAGAACAGTGTTATTAAAATCTACAAAGAGTTTTTGAATAGTAGTAGCGATAATTATGAAAGTGGAAATGGAAGTGGAAGTGGAAGTGAAAGTGAAGGTGAGAATGGAATAGGAAATTTAAAGAAATCGTTGCATTTGAAATTTTTGAAAAATGCATTGAAACCATTGAATCCGGCATTTACAAAACTAGACGCATCGCAGACGTGGATAGTGTTTTGGATTGTGAATTCTCTTTTATTATTAGACCAAGATTATTTAGTAAAGAATCCTGAGTTGAACGAACAGATTTGTTTAAAGATTGGGTTTATTGTCGATTACAATAAAGAGAGCAAGAGTGAGAAGGAATATCAAGGTATTGGTGGGGGTGTTGGGCAGCTTGGGCATATAGCATCGACATATGCGGCTATTATGTCGTTGTCGTTTACAAAGAGGTATGATGTTTGGGAAAGAATACCACGAAAGTCGATATATGACTGGATGCTTAATGAGTTGAAGCAGAAAGATGGATCGTTTGTGATGTCGAGGAATGGGGAGAAGGATGTGAGAGCAGTTTACTGTGCGTTGACAGTTGGGTCAGTGTTGAATATATTGAGCAAGAAATTGGTTGAAAATACAGCAAAGTGGATCCAATCGTGCCAAACATACGAAGGAGGATTTGGAGGATGTCCTGACAATGAAGCGCATGGAGGATATACGTATTGTGCAGTTGCTTCGTTGTGTTTGCTAGGAGATCCCAAGGATATGTTGAACAAGTACTGTAATTTGGATGCTTTGGTGAGATGGATTGTGTCTCGACAGTATAATATCGAAGGAGGGTTGTCGGGACGAACAAACAAGTTGGTTGACTCATGCTACAGCCATTGGGTTGGGAGTTTGGCGCCATTTATTGAGATTGCTATTGAGTGGAAGACGATAATGTCTCGGAATTGTTTGCAGAATTATATATTGTTGTGCTGTCAGAATAGGCGATATGGAGGGTTGAGGGACAAACCATTGACGAATCCGGATTATTACCATACGAACTATGCATTGTGTGGGCTTTCAGTGTGTCAGAATGTGTATCTGTTTAATTACAAGAAGTTTGAGGAGAGTGGGAGAGATTTTCGAGCAGTAGGATATTGCTATGAGGCTAGTGGGATTGAAGCGAGCGATGTTGTTGAAAGGTTTCAGGAAAACTCAGTGAGTGAGATACATCCAGTTTTTGGTACAGTGAATGGGTATGCGCAAGAAATGTATGAGTTTTTTTGTGGAGTTGAGATCAAGTAAGTAAGTAAGTAAGAGTACGTCTTTGAAGTGAATGCAAGAGAATTTATTGGATCAAGATTATATAGTATAAGAGATAAAATTAGATCAGAAATTCCATTTTCATATGATTGTATAAAATTGTGTAAAACTGTATAAAATTATATGAAAGAGACAAGTATATATAAAAAAAATTGAATTGTTCAATTAGGAGTAGTATTAAATGGTAAACCAAGAGTAGGATATAGTATAGTATAGTATATAAACCAAGTAAAAAGTAAAAAAAGAAAAAGAGATGACAACAATTAAGACCGATAAAAGAGAAAACTAGCAATTACTAATTAATGATTATTATTGATTATTATTAATGATTATTATTAATAATTATTATTATTATTATCATTAATTAATTAATTAAATGGTGAATAAATGAATGAATAAATAAATAAATAAATATTAATCTGAGATTGTTATTGATTAAAAATAAAAGGCAGCTTTTCTTGTATTTGACAAAATAGGACTTGGTTCTCTTGATCTGTTTGATTCGTATGGATTGTTGGAGGTGGTGGTTGAGGTGTTATTGTTTTTCATCAAGTAGTAGTAGAGGTAGTCATTTTGTATGTTTGAGTTTTGAGACTGAGTGTCTCTTAGGAATCTGTTAACTCTTTCTGGTTCAGTTGAGTAGGACATTTTTGGTATAAGAATAGAATTGGAGAGAGGTAAAGTAGGAGAAGAGTGGATGGGATTATAAGTACGATTGCGATTACGATTGGATTGCAATTGTGATTGTGATTGTGATTGTGATTGTGATTATGGTTATGAGAGTGAGTTCACAAATAGAAGTAGGAATGAGAATAGGTAAATGGAATTGAAAATAAAGGGAAATTGCAAAGTATTTATATTAATGGAAATTGCAAAGTAATTAATAATTAATAATTAAAAGGCAAGAAGAGACCCAACACTATTATATTAGTCAAGAAACAAAAAAGCCAAAAAAAAACCTTGGAAATGATTCAGATCATTAAATCTTAAAAAAGCAAAGAGAAAAGGAAAAAAAAAATAATAAGCAAAAAGTTTAAATGGGAAACCAAGAAAGTTTAAAACGCAAGAGGTTGAGTTGAGTTTGAAAGTTATAAGGTTAGTGAAGAAATGATTTTTTTTTCATCAGACAACAGCAAAAAAGGGCGAGAAATAAAAGCGGAATCGACTCATCAATCGATTCTTCAGGGTGGAAGAGAATTCTATATTTAATTATTTCAGTTATTGTAATTAATTCACTCAGCGTAAAAAGGCCTGGACGTTACACAGCGCATGGAGCGAACAGCGAGCCCAAGCTGGAGATATTAATAACTCTGCTGAACAGCTCCACGTCAAGAAAAGACAACTCAGCACTCTGCAGTTTCAAAAGGGCAAGCAAATCCACTCATGTTTGCTTCCAGACTCTCCTTTGCGGCTGCTCCCTGCCCAGCCCACCGCGCCGGAACCCACCACGGCGACGGATCCTGTGTCAACGCGCCCAGCGGCGGTCTCGGCAGTTGACGGCAGCTCCGTCCCGGTTGGAGGGGCCGGGAACGAGGGCAACGGCCGCGCCCCGCTGAGCAGCAGAAGCAGCGCGCGCAGCAGGGTCTTCGGAAGCTTCTAGACTGGAGGAGTGTGGTGCTGGATGCTGGGCTCCTTGGCTTGCTGCTGCGGATTGCATCGTCTGCCAAAGTTGCGGGCGCTGACAAATCGCAAGCCTTGGGTATTATTAATCACTGTCTGCATCGGGAACGCGCAAAGCAAACAGCTGCCTTGTGCAAAAGCCCACCGCAAGCCTAACGCACACACACACGACAGCGCAGCGCCCACACTGGTGGACCCAGAAACACCAAAACGACAAAATAGAAAATGAGGGTTTCATTTGTTTCAGTGCCCAAATGCTAAATGGCAAATACCAAAGCACATCACGCTCACGAATCAACTTTCCTAATTCAATACCACCCAGTCTCAAGAATAGTAACGAGAGAGAGGGCATTTTGCAACAGTCTGTATTGTTATATTACTGAGCTATTTTTGACTTTTCACTTTAAACATATATTATTTTTCAATAGGTGGGTTTTTTTTCATGTTTTTGTAATTTTGTTAATTCGCACTGTTTGCAAACTGTTGTAAATAGTGGAAATATCGCAATGTTTACAACTACAAGTGGGTTCAACATCACTCCATCACATTTGGTATTCGTTTTTTTGCCCTTGGGCAATTTCATTTTATTTTTACCACGATTTGAAACTGGACTTTCTATATTTATTTACTTGTTTACTTATTTGTTTACTCGTTTGTTTACTTGTTTGTTTACTTGTTCATATATTTGGCTAAAATTACCCAGAAAATTATTCCGTTTGTTTAATATTCTATTACTCAGTGCCATTTAAATGTATTCTTCCTAGTTCTGTCTCGCTCTTGAGGGAAGATGGCAAACATTAGCGTGATTGATGTTCGTATCTAGTTTAATATCATTCAATATCATTCAATATCATTCAATATCATTTTATTTCATTTCAAATCACTCAACAGCATTTGGATATCCTTTGGAAATCATTCAACACTCATCCTATTATTCAAACTAAACTTCGCTGCTGTAGTCATTAATCATTCATTTATCAGCTTCCCGAAAGTTTAAACCCGAGCCATGGAAAAAGGAGGTTCCAGTTTTGTAAACTTGACTTGTGACAAAAAAAGTGTAGACAATCGTAAAATAATGCAGAAAATTGTAGAAAATTGTAAGAAAAAAAGAGTCTCCTGGGGGTGAGTCGAACACCCGATCTCAAGATTACTTTGTTTTCCACAAAGTGAAACATTACAGTCTCGCGCCTTAACCAGCTTGGCCACCAGGAGAATCTGCAGGCTGACAACTCCGCGCACCACCCAAACCACTACCTTCCAAACCACCACCTCCCACACCCCTGCCCCTCGCCATTACGCTCACAGCAAGCAATGCAACACGTCCTGGAATTGCTAACCAAGCTATTCGCACCCTTATCTGCTATTTTATCTGTTATTTTATCTACTATTCTGCTATTGCTGGTGTTGCTCGCCTACGTCTTTCGCTTGACACAAGTTTCACCCAAATCCAAAAGCTAATCCTCCTCCCTTTAGCTCCCTTTTAGCTCCCTTTGCTACATGCATCTGCTCCAGCCTCAGACCTGAAATCCCACACCACGCTATTTCCACCCACACCCTTCTTATCACCACTCTTCTCCCCTGTTCCTCTATCTAATCTTTTCAATCTAGCTCCCACTTCACCCTCCATCCATTTCATCTGTCTATATCAACGTAGTCCTCTCTACGCCCTCTTCCACAACTTATCGTCGTCACACCTGGCGCATTACGCTCCAAGTCTTGTAACAGGCTATTTCTTTACGCCTTTGAAATCAAATAAACTGATTAGCTCTTTCACATCCCTCCCAGCAAACTCACTTCATTCCACATGTTTGGAAATCACCTTTGTGTCTGGTGCTGTCCCACTATTGTTCTCAGCCTTCCAAATGCATGTTGACGCAGGCTCTTCAACCCCAGCATGCATGCACTTGTGTTGCTTTGTTCGATCACACACAAAAAAAGATGATCGCAATCGATTTAAAGTAAATCTAATTCAACACAACAAAAAATAAATGATACAATCACTCTTTGCTCTTTTCTGCAACCACTACATGTCATCGGCTCTAGATCTCTATTATTCACTTTTCCTTGCTCGTAACGATTAAACAAGCTCTCTCTAGTCTCATACACCATTCGCCATACACCATATGCTATCTACTAAATTTATTCCCTTTCTCGTCTCCCATTCTTCCCTATTTTCTTTCTATTCTCTCCCTTTTCTTATCTCTCCCTAATCTTGCTCTTATCTTATCTCGTTCTTCATCTCCGTCTCACCCACCATTATATCGCTGTCCGCTTTAGGCAATCAAAGCTCCCGTTCCTTTGGCGAAAAGCTCCTTAATGAAACTGCCTTTTCATACACGACTTTATTTTTCTTTCTGGACTAAACCCAATCAACACAAACTGCTTTCACCATCATCATCGTTCTTGTCTTTATACATAACCTGTTTTAAAACCTTTTTTTTGTTTTGTTTTGTTTTTATTTTTGTTTCAAGCTGTTTCACCGCACTTTTTTCTTCCAATTCATTTCCTCTATCAACTAAGGTATGGCTGATAATAATAGACTCTCACAAAATCAACACATCCAGTTAGTTAGAGATGATTTCAATCAATTCCAATTCCAATCTCAATTCCAATCCCAATCCCAATCTCAATCTCAATCTCAGCTTCAACAACCCCATCCTCATTCTCATCCTCATTCTCATCCTCATTCTCATCCCCAGTTTCAACTCCATTCTCAACTGCTTTCTCAATCTCAATCCCAATTGCAATCACATTCTTATAACCTACCTCCCAGAAGCAACAGCACTTCTGTCTTTGAAAATGCCTACAATAACTCCACCAACAACATCAGAATCTTCTCTGACCTCCAACCCTCCAATAACATTCCATATTCTCAATTCAATACCATGAACCAAAATTCAACTCCAATCTTAAACACAAACACAAACACAAACACAAACACCAGCAACAACAAAATAAAATACAAATATATAGAAAGACCCTGCTCCTCAGGCTGCTGCAAAAACGAATCAATCAACGAGTTCATCTTCAACCACGCCCTCTCAAAAGGCCTCTATAGTGATATCACCATCATCGCCTTCGACAATAAATACCACCTACACAAACTATTTCTATCTCGCTCTCGCTACTTTAATAACCTCTTTCATGGTCATTGGAATGACTCAAAAATATCAACTCACACTTTTGATTTCTCCTTTGACCCTAACATCACTGAAGACTCATTTTCCTTAGCAATCAGCAGGCTCTACGGATTTATCGACATCAACCACGAAAGACAACTCCCAACAAACATGATCGCCATTGGAAACTATTTAGATATCCCAGAATTAGTTTGCTCCGCTACTGAATTCATAATCGACAATCTAACCTTCTCAAACTTCAAACCTTTTCTCGATTTCGTTAAAACTTCAAAATACGCCCTGGCAAATGAAAAAATTAAAGACAGCATAAGAGGTTTATTGTCAATAGATGGCTGGCAAAATGGTGTAGCCAAATGGGATTCGGTTCCTGCTGACATTATCTCAGATGTCATCTCCAGTGATACCTTCTTTGTTCCCAACGAATGGGAAAGATGCTCCTTTCTTATAAAATTAATCGATAGAAGACTAAGATTCCTTAGAAACCTAAATAATAATAATAATAATAATAATAATAATAATAATAATAATAACCATACAAACCCTGACCCTCTTTATAGCTCGTCCATATCTTCCACTACTCTTTCTCCAAAACCCAACAGTAATTTACAATCAACACAAATATTCAAAAATCTCACCTCCTCTTCCTTTTCTTTTTCTTCCTCCTCTTCTTCTTCTTCCATATCCACTTTATCCTTCGAATATATTCAAGAAGAAATCCGGATTTTGAAAAATACGTTAAACCATAAAATCCACTACGTCAATTTGCTTCCTGAGCAGCTATTAGAATTAAAAAACTTAAAAGACATCAACAACCACAATTACATCACTTCAAACTGCTTGAAAGATGCCTTGTGGATGCAATTCGATCTACAAAACACAATATCAAAAACTAAAGAAACCCAAAATACCTTAGGAATCACTTTGAATGACGACAACCCACTATCAGACCAACAACAAAATACCTATAAATATCCAATCAGTGATAATAACTGCAACGGTTATCCAAAGGCTTTGGAGAAAAATATCTATATCATTAAAGATAAAAAGAAAAATAACAATCCTTCCGATTCAAAACAAAATAATCCTTCCAAGCAAAAAATAGACAACAACAGTCCTAGATTAAAATTCGAAACTTCAAAATACCCTCCTTTAAGATTCTCAGTTGCTTTTACAAATGTAAACGATCTAGAGCCCGCCAAAAGATTATATGCTAAAATATTTTGGTATGCTGGCTCATATTGGAACATATACATTCAAAAATCCATTGAAAATAAATCTGGCTCATCTCATCAACACCCCACTTCTCAATTGGGAATTTATCTTCAAAAAGTCAAAATTGACGAAAAAGCCAGAAGTGGGTTTTTTTATACTGATGTTTTTGATATTATAGACATCCAAAAACTCAATAGCATGAACGGAAATGAAGATGTGATATTTGGTGATGACGAATTGCTCGAAATGGTGTTTTCAAACAAATCTACTGAAGTTTTGCAAAAATCGGTTGAAAATAGAACATCAGGCACTTTTGAAAATACCATTTACGATGATCAACGTACTGATGATTCAAGTTCATTTTCAATCACTGAAGGCAGCGAAAATGATGACACCCTGATCAGAAATTCATTTCAAGACTTGAATATTAACAACGAAGATACTGAAAACTCTTTATCAAGCTCAGCAACACTTTTTAGTGGCAGACTTATCAATAATACCACAGTTGGCAATACTGAAGATACTTCTTGTAGTACTGGTTATAATACAAGCAATTCAGAAACTGCTGTAAATAATATATGTTCTCGGAATTTGAGCTCAGTTACAATAACAAAACAAAAAGAAGCATTATTGACAAAATCTCCTTCATTAACAAATTTAACAAATACTTTGAATGATTTTTCTAATCTTGGCTATTTGCTGCCGGATAATAATGAATCAGATTTGAACTGTAACAACACATCCAGAAATTCAACAATATGCACTTACACAGATAAAAGAGAAAAAATTTCAACTTACTTTGTTATTTATTCTTCTCGAAAAATTAAAAATTCATTTAATGCCTTTGTGAGTGGACCAGTTTCATTTTCCTCTGGTCAAAGTTGGGGTTGGAAAAGTACTAACATTTACAGTTTTGATCAAAATAGTATCAAAAAAAGAAGTCAAAGTAAATTAATCAAATTTAGTGTTGTGATTGGTATTATCTGATGAAAATCCATCCGTTTTCAAAAAAATTTCATGCATTTCATTTCATCCAATGGTTTTGATGATAATGGTCACGACTATTTTTTATAAAGCATATCATTCGTTAATAATCTATTATAATAACGATGTCGAAAACCGTACAAATTTTTTTATAATTTCATCCTGCAGACTTGATTTCTATTACTGTAGATGTAGTTTTCATGATTTAAAGATTTTATTGTCTTTGTGGTTTTTCAGTTTTTTGCTTTTATTTTCTGGTTAATTTTTAGGCGAAATAAATAATTGAATAAATATATGACCAAAGATCGTTGAAAATATTGAAAAGTTCATATCCATAAACTGTAATTACTCAACGGGTTAAACTGTTTGATGGTTTTCTGAAATCAAGAATCCTTTCCAAAAGTGTGTCTTCAAAAGAAAATAGATCAAACTTATCTATAGATCATATGAACAAGAAACTAATAACTAGTTCTAACCTAGAAAAAATTAGAAATACCTGGCATGATTCATTAAATTATAAAAAGGCTATCTTTAATAAATCAAAGTTCTTATCTATTGCAATTTTCAATTCATTTTAGAATTCAGAATTTGAAAATTGATATAATTAATACTATTCTGAAATTCAATTCACCTAATTCACTCCTTTGTTTCAGTTTCAATCACTCATTAAAATAAGTCTTTTTGGTTTGGGTTTTCTGTTTATAAATTTAAAAGTCAATCCATAATTAGGGTTGATGAATATATCTATTATATATAAAGTAAATTTAAAAAACAACGTTTCATAAAAATCGTTCGTTATAAAAGCTCCTGATAGAAACACAATAAGTATAGGCTAATCAGGGAATATTTAAAAACAATTTTTCTTCATCTTTCATGATTAAAAATAAATAAGACTCTTCACTTTTACTAATTTATTTAAACGCATGGTGACTTTGAAGCTCAATAAAAATCGATAATTGATAAATTGAAAAGTAAATTGTCATTTGCTTGATTTTTTTTAAATAAAAAATTCAGATTACTATTATTTTATTGAACGTGAAATTAATTGAATCCAAAAATATAAACACAAAAAATGCTTGGAATTTGTAATCACATTAAATTTAATACTCATTTTTGGATAGCAATATTTTTGGTTGTTTCTAGCTTCTTAACTTTGTTGATTTACCCATAAAAATTTAAAATGTGATTTTTACCTGTTCTAATTTCAATTCTTACCTGGAAATAGTCAATGGTTGGTTCTTAATATAAATACAAATAGCTATGCTATTTTTGATTAAAAACCATTCAAGGTCACTAATAGTATATTTTTTTAATCGATCGTGTTTTATGGTAGCTGACTCTCTCCTTTTGCTATTGTTAGATTTTTTTTAGTGTGAATTTTTTTTTGTACTTTCAAAGCCCCTAATGAAAAATGTTTTGAATGATTTGCATCTTTCAGCTCCTATTCCTTCCCATGAAACAGTATTCAAAACTGAATCCATTAGATTAATTTTTTTTGTAGAATAAAAATCAAGTATAAGCCCAAAATCAATATTTAAATAGAAGCTTTATAGGATATTTTTATTGGGTGCATCAAACAAAATTCATACTTATCTTTATAATGGCTTAACTTGAAAAATTACATTTAAAAATTAAAACAGACTAGAAACAGTAAGTATTATTGAAAAACAAGAAGTAAAAAAATCAAAGTGGCTAAAGTTGTTAAAAAACTGCATTTGACACCTGCTGCAAATCAATCTTTTGAATGAAATATTAAAACCAACTAGAATGTTTTGTTTAATATTAGAAACATAATTACTGTTCTCCAAAATGACCTTTTATTCTAATTCCAAAAATCAAAGTTTTAATAAAAACTAGTCTCGGGATTTTCAGTTGTACCCAGTCCTAACATCGTTGTTTTGTGGTAAATAAATAGCTTTAACAGAAATTTGTTTCTTTTCTTTGAAAGCATCCATTAATACTCAATCCAAACTTTCCATATAACATCGTTATCTTTAAAACAAATTTATCTCTGTAATAACCAACGTTTCTTTTTGTATTTTTAGGCTTTAAGTCCAGTAAAGTTTGAATTTCTTTCTTATTCACTCCATTAAATATATTCGATATTATATAATTGAAAATCTGCTGAAGGAAATTAATCAATAAAAAAAGTGGAACAAAAAAATAAAAAAAACTTGAAGATAATGATAAGAACAAGTAAATTCCCAAAACACGCTAATTTATGATAATGGAATTAATGAGTTTGCATTCATATAAATTTTAAATGTGTTTATTTGTAAACCTAGTCATTTGGCTTTATTTGTAAAATCAATTTCTAATAAATATAGCTGTCCCAAATACATTATCATATTCATTTCTGCATACAAACTTGTTTAAAATCACCAGAGACAAACATTAGTCTTGATTGACCATTCTAATATCAATTCTATGAAACACCAAAATACAGTATTTTTCTTTGGTCTTTATTCACATGTTATCAAAATATAAATTGTTATTTTTATCTCTAAGACCATTCCTAACCAAAGATACCACCAAAGTACCCTTTCCTGCTTTTTTAACATCAATTAAGTTTGTTACCAAAGTGAATCGTTCATTAAACTGTGCTTAACCAAGTTTATGTTTGAGCTCCCAATTCTTTCTCTGAATCAAAGCTTAAGAATTCAAACTGAATCATTTTAAAATATACATTATAATACTTTTTCACATCAATGAAACTATATTCATTTTATAAAATTACTTTTTGCTTGATCTTGAACTGAATTTATTATTATTATTCAATGAATCATTGAATATATTTTAAACTAAGAATTAATAACTGATTTCTTTATCTTATTTTCATTTTTATTTTCATTTTCCTCTAATTGTTTAGAATTTTTTAAATAGTATATGTCAAAGTTTTTATTGCCATTATAAGGTAACCCCAAACAAGGATGGATCAAGATACTTATTTGTTTTAGGTCAGTGTTTGATAATCCATCAATTTCAATGATTTCATTCTTTTCAAGAAATCGTTTTAAGCAATTTGCAACTAAATAATTGTAGCAGAATCCACATTTTTCAAATGATTCCTTAATTAAATTTGATCTAAATAAATCGTCACGATTACTTGATGTCTTTAAATAAACAAAACCTTTGAGAAGCGAATGCAATATTTGGAGCAATTCCATAATTATTATTATTACTATTATTATTGTTATTGTTATTGTTATTGTTATTTTCAGAATCTTGACCAATTTCATTGGGATAATCAAACTCATCGATTGAAAACCTTATGTTCATATTTGATTTATGATTATCTAAATCTGATTCATCAAAATCAATTGGACCCTTCCCGCCAATCATAAAGTTGACTAGTTTGAATTCTAATCCAATATCTATTTCATTTAATGGTTCATTATAACTATTTTTTAAGAGAAAGTTATTACTATCACTTAATTTATTAAAATCTGTTGTTTTCAAATGACTAGATGAAGTAATATTCATGTTGGATTTATTATCATTTTGATTATCATCATTTTTAAAAATAGATAAATCAGTGAAAAAAATATTAAAAAAACAATAATCGATTAATGACTTGTAATATTGATAACGTTGGTTATAATTTCTAAAAAAACAATGATCGATTGGCTGTATTGCACTACTACAATTAAAGGGCAATGAAAGAACTTTAATTTTGTGTTGTTCAAAATAATCTGAAGTAAAACTGTTTTGATAAAGTAAATTGCTGTTAATAATAACAAGTCTATAAGGATTTGATTCGGTACAATATTTAGAAATTTTTTGGTTAAAATGTTCCATATAATTGTTAAGCAAAAGCTGATTTATAAAGCCAGAAGCCAGATTTGTAAAAAACCAGCCTGGCAAAAATAATTCTTTTGTATCACTGAAAAAGTGATTAAATGATTTTTCAATTGAGTTAATTTTCATTATGACCATTGGTGGAATTTTTTCACCGGAACAGCTAATGGCTTCTAAAAAAGTAATTGGGTCGCCATTTGAAGTCTCGAGGGAATTATCATTATATTTATTCATTAAACAATAGTGAATATCACTTTGAAATATTATTTTTTTGTTCACACTCCAAATACATGGCTCTTCAATTTTGTATTTATCAATTAGTGATTTAAATTTTATTAGATTTTTTTTCACTTCAGACGCTAGTATCGAATAGTGGCCATATTTTGTGTTGGATGAAGAGTATTTTTGACATTTTATTGAATTTCGTTTTACAAATCTTTGAAACCATTTATCTGAAAATTTAATATCTCTGAAAGAAGCTGGGGGAAATTGTCGGTAACTTGCAAGTTTTGATTTGAACTTTATATTTTTAGAATTGAATCTCCCATATTCTGAACGACGTTTATATATAATTGCTTGAATCAATTTCATGTAAATATTTTTTGTGATGGGAGTATTGAGTTCAAAAAAGGCTCTTAATGTTTTAATGATTATTTTTTCATCATTGCTAGATATCAATGAATTGTGATTTGTTGTATTTTCTTTATTTCTATTTGATGAAAGAGTGGATTGATTTTTTAAATCTTTATCAACTGACTGTGTGTGGGATTTTAGTTGAATATGATTATTTTGTGTATTAGATAATAAAAGTTCTTTAGCACGATGTTCATATAAGGATTGTAAAGGATTGTGGGACAAGATAATTTTTTCATTTTGAATATTTAAATCTGTAAAATTTGATTTATCGAGTGAGTTGGTTGATTGGTTACTATTGTTTTTGGAAGAATTATCATTATTCTTGGTTGTTTTAGATGATTCTATTGAACTAACTTTTTTTGAAAGTTTTTCATTGTTGATATTAATAGTTTCATTAACTGAAATGTCTCTTGTTAAACAATTTTCGATCTTATTTATAGAGCAATTATTATTGTTATTGTTATCGATATTTTCAATAGAGATGTAATTTCGATCAAGTTCAGTATCATTTGTTTCATTCTCATTCTCATTTTCATTTTCATTTTCATTTTCATTTTCATTTTCATTTTCAATTGCAGCTGGCTCAGGAATTATATCTATTTCGCTGGCATTTGTTTCATCCTGACAATGTCTACTTGTAAACAAATCAGCCAGCTCAGCTGTATTTGAAGGCTCCGTAAAATCGATTTCCACTATATGATGCAAGCTTTAGTGGTTATTTATGACATATATGGTTTCATTATTGTTAATATTTGAATGCTGGGGTGTTGTTTCAATTGCAGTCTTTCTAGCTTTTGCAAACTTCTTTAAAAACGTTCTATAATTTATATCATACATTCTAGCCACATCCTTTATTCTATAAGACTGTGAATTTGACCTATAAAATGAGTATGCAGCATTTGATCTGATTCTTAAAGATATTTTAATTAATTCTTCCTTATCAATGTTCAAAATGGCATCTTCGTTTAACAAATCAATTGTAATGTTTGGCTCAATGTTTTGAGGCATTGGACAATTATTGTTGCTCTCCACTATCGATATTATACGATAAATCGGGAATATTGCTGTCAATGGCTAGGTGTGTTATAACAATGCTGTATTATTTGGATTATTTGGGGTAGTTGGAATAAAAAGTTTACGACTTATTGAAACAATATCAAAATCCAAATCGGGATTTCGCAAAAGTGAAATCAGTACATAGATTCCATTTTGTAAGGCTTTGTCACGTGATGATGTGCATATGATTTTATTTTAAATTTGGTGATTTTTTGATGTTATCAACACCAGAATGTACTGCTTGAAAAGAATGAAATGTGTAATGAGATGGTTGTTGGTAACAAACAAGAAATCAGCTTTTTCAGATCTGTTTCCTAGTGAAATAAGCCAGTTTTGCACCATTTTTTTGGTGTTTTGTTTTTACAATCGTTGCATGATGCATGTTTGTGTAGATATCTGCATGCACTTGCATTGTTTCTGAATTTTAAATGTGTATTAACTAACGAAACGATTATAAACCACTTGATAAATGTCAAAATTTAAAAGAAGGAATAAAAAATAAAAGCTTGTGAGAAAAACTAGAAACAAATAGAAACTGAACATTAAAAAATTGAAGATTAAAATTTAGAAATCAGATATTAGAAATTAAAAGATTAAAATTAGGAGGTTAAACCTGGAAGTTCAAACCTGGAAGTTGAAGTTGAAGCTGAAAAGTAAAAAGTAAAACTAAAAGATGAAAATAAAGATGAAAATTAAAACAAAAATAAAAATAAAAATCCCATTGTAATTTATATATTATATTAACAGCCAATGCTATATGATTGAAAGTATTAATTCCATTAAATTATTTTTTTTCAATTTTTTTTTTTTTTTGATACATTTGATTATGAATTATTAATTATGAATTATTAATTATGAATTATTAATTATGAATTATGAATTATTAATTATTTCGTTTTTACTATTTTTCCTTTTTGTTATCGTTAATGAAGGATGTTTGAACTTTAACGTTTTCTAAAGGAGTTTCAATTTGATCTTCATCATTAGTGATTTTATTATGAAGATTATGATGACGCTGATGACGATTAAGCTGTTTTTTGTCATTGTGGATTTTTTGATCATAAGTTTTGTCTTCGTCTTCATCTTCGGCGTCTGATCTAACATCTTCGAGTTCTTTGCCACTGAATAAGAATCTAAAGGCAATTTTAAGAATTAAAAATAGCCAATAAAGGTTAACAAGTTGCAAGCAAGATAATAAGAAAAAGACAATTGGCTGAGAGATGAAACATTTATATTGACCAGTTTTGAAATTTAAATCATATGGACCCACAGTTTTAAATTCTGTTAAAATTGAATATAAAATTTTAAGATTCAAATAATGTCTTTCGTAAATCCAGACAAATATGAAAATAGCAAAAAAAAGCCCGGTTATTTTGGAATCCAAGTAGTTTAGAACCTTTGAAGTAGCTAAAAATAAATCACTTGTATCCATGGTTGAATAAATGGTTACGCCAATCCAAGTAAAATGAAAAGTATAGGATAAATAGATCAATAGCATTGTAACAATATGGTGAAAAACTAATTCTTTAAAATCCTTTCTTGGTTTTTCTAGTTGCAATATTAATATAGCAGCCTGTTGAGACCAAAAACTTGCTTGTAAAAGATAAAATAGTTTCAAATAAAATGGGTCAGCACGATGTGGATAAGTATTGTAAAATTCATAGGTGTTAAAATACCAAATTGGCATGTGGTACATCACATAAAACCCAGCAGGAGAGGATAAAGAATAATAAAAAATCGAGTAAGTTTGCTCCATAAATCTAACAATCTTTGGAGTTGTTTTCATATTACAATAAATAGCCAAGGGTCTTAATATGACTTCCATAACAAATTGTCTTAAAAAAGTGAAAAAAACCATATGATAGACAATAAATGCAAAATCCCTAATACCCTTTTTATATAGAATATCATGAGTTAATTCATCGTATTTATTTGTATTATAAGATAAGGCTACAAACATGTGTAGAGGATTGGAGGGAGTGTAGTTGTTTGAAAGTAAATAGCATGACCAGGTTGTTACTAACACCAAAAGAGGACTTAACCAAGATATTCTTAGGTTTAATTCAATGAAATTGGAAACAACTTCATCAACCAAAGTCTTTGTGGGTTTTAATTTGGCTGGAGTAAAGTTATTCTTTTCCAGATCGGTAGATATTGTCATTTTTCACTGAAAAAACAAAATTAAAGAGTGAAAATAAAAACCAAACCAAAACCAAAAATGTAAGTCAAAGTAATAAAATAAAACTGTCTGAAAAGCAAGATGGAGTAGAGCTGTTGTGAGGTGTCTTTTTAGTTTGGTTTGAAGAAACTAAACAGATGGAAAATGATGTTTAAATACAAAATGAAGAGCTGAAGCAGTGAAGAAGCGGAAACTTGAATCATGTTGCCATTAAAACAACTGTTGGAATTCCGGGAAATGGCTGACGGAGCCGGATATGGAAAAAAACCGCCGCTGCCGTTTACCCTACTGAGGCTGGTTAATGCACGTGGTGTCGGACCGAAGCAACATCCGTCGGAGTGATTCTCGAGGGCAATTGAACAAACATGCTCTTTTATCTATGAATTGAAAGGAGCTCTTTCTGCCCCTAATTCTCAAAGCAAACATTCTTGCTCAGAAAACGGCGTTGCAAAGCTGGAAGTGAACCATTTAGGATGCAGCATAAATTGCTCTTAGTCCATGGGTGTGGGTTTACATGCAGTAGCCTGTACTCCTGCATGTTCTATATGGACGGTTCGGGGCTCGGTTTTCACTGGAGTATCTTTTTATTTTGCTTTTTTGATACCGTCGCTTTTCACGACGGCAATAGTTCTGCGTGTCATAGTGCAGCTGAATTTGTGTTATGTAATGCATTACATGATGTAGTGCGTCTCAAAGTGCGTCTCAAAGTATGTCTGAAAACACGTATTGGCTTGAAGAAAACAGAAGATGTAATCATTTCAATTTGATCTGAGATTTCAATAAAAAATTTAATGATAATTTTCAACTTCTTTTCAGGCCAGTTCAGTCGCTTCTCTGCTTTTTGTCTCCAATTCGCTTTGTAGATAGCATCTAGAAACCAGCACATTGACTCCATTTGATGATGGAAGGTCTTAGAAATAGATCAAACACTGACCCAAGACGTTCTTCAAAGCGTTTTTCAAAGTTGGATTTTTCAAATTATAATTATAATAATGGTGATTGGGAATTAACTGATTCGCAAACTTCTCCCCAAGCTAGAGATATCTCAAGGATGAATAGCCCCAGTATTGCCAGTAACCATGGTAGTTTTAGCTCGAGCCCTTATGTTAACTCTAATAACTATGTCCCAAGTCAAAACTATTACAACAACAACAACAACAATAGCAGCGGCACTAACATTAATAACAATTCTAGGAGAAATAGCAACATAGGTTTTAAGAGGAATGGTTCAGGTAATAAGAGAAACAGCAGTTCTTTCAGAAACAGTCTGAGTTTTAACCATATTAGAGTTGGAAGTCTTAACAACATTAACCATTTGTTTACTAATAATTACAATAATACCAATTCTAGTACCAATAACAATAACAACAATAACAACAACAGCAACAACAACAACAATAATAATAATAATAATAATAATAATAATAATAATAATAATAATAATAATAACAACAACAACAATAACAATAATAACAATAATTACAGAAGTTCATTAAACAGGTCCAATTCATCAAAAAGAAATAGTTTGTTTAAAAAAAATAAAACCACTTTAATTCTTGATAAATTCAGTAAATTTACCAATACAAATCAAACCCATCACAACAATAATTCTAACACAAATGCTAACGCTAATTCTAACACAAATAGTGCAAATGCAAAATCAACAAGTTCTCACTGTTCTTATTGCGGAGATTTTAATCAAAATTTCCTATTATATTGCAACATTTGTCAAAAGTTTTTTTGCAATTCTGGTAGAAAATTCGCTGCTCATTTCTCTATTCATATGAATTTAAACAATCATACCTCTTTTTCTTTAATTAGTTATAATAATCATAATACCCATACCCATAATTACAACTCCAAATTTGGTCATAATCACTCAAACTTAATTAATTCCTCCTATTTACCCATATCCTGCGAATCATGCAACTCTAATAATATCAACAATTTAAACTTTATCTTAATCAATAAATCAAGTAATGAATTGGTTGATTTTAATAATGATGATTACTTATTTCCAAATGAATATAAGAAATTTATTTTTTTTTGTTCCTCTTCGGTTAATCAATCTTGTTTTAATAATATCAATATCAAGTATTTCAATAATCAAGATATTGAAAGCGATCAATTTATCAATCCTGTTATCTTAAACGGTTTCTTGAATCATTTTATACTTAGAAAAAATAATTCAAAGATTAATAGCACAATTTCAAATTTAAAATTAACCGATATTTATCTTTATGAAAATTGTATTAAAGACTCAGATTATAAATTTTCCTTAATTGATTTCCTAAATGATCAATATCAAAACAAATTTTTGTATCCAAACTCGAATGATAACTCAAATATTCATAATAATAACAACAATAATAATAATGCATTTCATAATACACTTAATGATTTATCATTTTCTTCAACATCTACATCTCAATTTTCTTCTTATTATGATAACTTTAACGACTTTTTATTTCATAATACTAATTTATTATTTAATAATCAAGTTTTCCAACTAATGACCCCAACAAATAACAATAACTACAAACTATCTAAAAATTTAGCTTTTGTTCCTTATAAATCTATCAAATTTAATTTTTCGGATTTAACTTGTATTATTAGATTAAATACTAACTATAATATGCCTTATTTTAGTACTGATCAAGTGATTGCTTTAAAATTTTTTTCATCAAATGATGAAAATGATAAAAATAATAATAAATCAAATAATAAATCACAAAATAAAAATAGAAATAGAAATAAAATTGAAGATCAAGATAATCAAAATTATAAAATTATGTTTTGTTTTATTGAAGAATTACCAAATAATGATTATAACCCAGAATTGAAATTGTCAATTTTACAATATAACTATACTTCACCTGATAATAATATTTATAATACCTTTTTAATTGATCCGTTTGTTGATTACAACCAAACTCCCGTTTTGAAATCAAAAATTCTTGATGACGATTCTATTAATAATGACGATGATAGTGAAGATATAAAATCGAATATTGATGACAATGAAGAAAATGAAGAAAATAAAAAAATCTTTTCTCTACCATCAGTTGTTAGTGATACTAGATTATTTAATATTTTGCCCTTTGATTTGGCTTATTCAAGAATAATAATCACCTTATTTAGAATCTCAACAGGTGAAATTGAATTAAATGAATTCTTAATGAATTTAGTTTTAGGTAGAAAATTTGATAATTTTGAATTCAATTCATTGACAATGAATAATATTGATTATAATAAAACATATTATCATGAGAATTGTAACTTTTTGCAAAAAAAAGTTATTGATCATGTTGATCAATATCGATTTACGTTAATTGATGGTTATCCCGGTACAGGTAAATCATTAACAATTTCATCAATAATTCAAAACTTAATCAAGAATAATTCCAAACCAGTTTTAATTTGTTCTGCATCAAATTTATCAATTGACAATGCTATTTTAAATTTGATTAAAATCAAGCCAAATTTCAGAATTTGCAAAGTTGTATCAGATTTAAAAGAAAGTTTTTATGATATTGATCACAAGATTGGTAAATATTGTTTTCATAATTCGGTATTAAATTCTAATAGAACAGAATTAGTTAACCTTTATCTCAGCAATAAATTTAATTTGGATAATGACAATATTATTGGTAATATTAATAATAATAATAAAAAAATGACTAAATTATACAATGATTTTTTCAATAATCAAGATATTATATTTACTACTTGTTATTCATCATTAGATCCCAAATTAGAAGATATTAATTTTTCATCAATTATAATAATTAATGCAAATCAAACATCTAATTTATTATCATTATTGCCTATTAGCAGAAATTGTTCAAAATTAATTATGGTTGGAGATTCTAAGCAATTGACTCCATTTGTTAATAATAACAATAATCTTTTCGATTATAAAGTATTAAAGGATACATTATTTAGAAGGATCTTAATTAATAATAACAGTAGTCCTGTATTATTAAATGAGCAATTTCGAATGAATTCAAAATTATTAGAATTTCCATCGAAATTTTTTTATAAGAATAATTTAATTAATAGCTATAGTAAAGAGGATAATGATTTTTTTATTAAGAAATTCAATTCATCTAATCATAAGAAATTAAAGAATAGACTTCAAATCCCAGTTATATTTTGGGATCAAATATTCAATAAGAATTATAGAGAAAGAGAATTTTATTATAAGAAGAAGTTTAATAACATTGATAATTTTCTCGTCAATCAAATTACTTATGAAAATCATGAAGAGGTCAATAAGATCGTTTCATTAGTTAAACATTTGGTATTTAATTTTAAGATTAAAGCTAATAAAATTGGTATTGTTACGCTATACACTGGTCAAAGAATGTTGCTTGCAAAATTATTATATGATGAATTTTTTAAAAAGGCCAATAATAATAATAATAATAATGTGAACAAATCAATTAATAAAATTGAAGTTGGAGATAACTTAATTGGAACTGAATTTAGAGAATTTTCAACTAAATCCCGAGTTGTGTTATTTGAGGATAATAATATCAACGAATTCGAGTTATCGATTATTAATCAAGTTAAGGGAATTGAGATTGGTACAGTTGATTCATTTCAAGATTATTCTAAAGAGTATATTATTTTGTCGACAGTAAAATCTGAAAATTTGACTGTTAACAATAATTTGGATCAATTAAAACTACTTAATGATGAAAATAGATTGAATAGTATTATTACTAGATGTGAAAATGGATTGTTTATTATTGGGAATTCCAAAGTATTAAGTTCAAGTTCAAAGATTTGGAATAATTACTTGAGTTATTTATATGATTCAGATAGTGTATTTGATGGGGATAAAATTGAAGAATTGGATAATAAAGCATTTAAAGAGCATCTTGTTTATCTTAAATAGACAAATAGAAAACCAATAGAAAGCCAAAAAAAAAAATAAATCAATAAAAAAAATAAAATTAAGTCATTTTTCATCATATTCATAATCTTTTTGTTTTTTTAGTTTATTATGATTTATTCATTTGTTTGTTCGTTTTGTTTTGTTATGTTTGATTGTTTTTTTTTCTCATTAAAAAATCATTGTTAAAAACCATTGACTTTACTTCATTTTAACGATACCAAAAATAAAATTGATCAATTTGTTATATTCACTTACATATTTTTTCATTCGTTTGTTTGTTAGTCTGTTTGCCAATTCATAATTTATTTTGTTTATATAGTTCGTATTTTCGGTTATTCATTTTTTTATCAATTAAATAAAACACAATAAATAAAAAGTGAAACAGCAGTATTTGAATAAAATCAAGGAATGAAAGAGAGGATTTGGAGTATTTATAAGAATTTTGAAATTAAGCGCTGACACTTTTAAACCCCAAAAAAGACATTTGATACAATTGAGCTGTAGTAAATTATAAAGATTATAAAAATTACCATTGAATCAGCCAAATCAAATAGAATTGAAAATGAGTAAATCAAGACATAATACCAGTTCATCTAGAGGTAAGAATAATCATAATAATCATAATAATCATAGTAATTATAATAATTATAATAATCATAATGATAATGATAATTTTGATGATTTATTATCGGGAAATACATTGATTAAAAAATTAGTTAGAGTTATTGTTGAAGATTTTATTGAACAGATTAAATACAAGGTGAAGAAGATAATTAGGGGGATACCATATCAAGAAGAGGCTTTAAGGTATTATTCTCGACATCCAGTTTATATCAGTTTTATTTTATTCTACACAGGTATAATTTCGTTTCCTATTATAGTTGTAATAATGTTTATAATCAGTTTTTTTTTTCAAGCGATTATTGGGACTTTTTTGTTTATTCTAAGCAATTTTTTTAATTTTTTTTTGATTATTGGGGTTGGGATATTAAGCCCATTGATATTTATTTCGATTGTTAGTATTACTAGTTTTTTAATGATTACACAAGTGTTTATTATGAAAGTTTACTACAATGATGGTTGGATAGATATTGATGAAGAAGAAAATGGAAATGGAAATGAGAGCGAAAACAAGAACAAGAATGAGAATGAGAATGAGAATGAGATTAAGAATAAGATTAAGAAGTTTAACTATGATAATTACAACAAGTATAAGAAAATTACAGATAAATATTTGAATAATGTTAAAGGGATAATTAATATGATTAAACTATCCAAACGAGTTTCGTTATTATTAAATTTTGTGAAGATGCAAGCTAAGAATGGCAAAAAGTAAATAAAGATAAAATGATTTGCTAAGAATTAAATATATATGAAAGAGATTGTTTTTTGTTTTTTTTATCTCTTTGAAGTGGCATAAGTTTTAAAAAAAGGTAAATAATTTATAAAAAAATTGAATAGAGGAATATTTTCAAAAAACTGATAAATTCTGGCTAAGATTGCATAAAGTGTAGCATTGAAGGTGAATAAAGTTATCATCGGGAAACTTAATGAGAAATTGATGAGGGCAATGAAACTTAATATTCCAATGTTGAACATGAAGTGGTAAGATATACCAACAACGATAGATAAGGATAAGATAATAAACATGATAAATATTAGAAGCAATATTGGAAATGCTAAGATAAAAATTATAAAAGATAGAGAGTAGAGTATGTTAGAGTGAGACTGTTGAAATTGTGAGAGTTTCCTAATTAAACGAATGTTTTTAAACTCTTTGAGCAAAGTAAAAAGAATCATTTCTATTATCATGTAGGGGAATTCTGGGATGTGTCTTTTAAGAATTTTTAAAACAAAGGCCAACTCTTTTGGTTGGACATCTTTGGTGTTAATGGCATTGGAATTCTCATGAGTATTAGCAGCACCAACAGCATCGACAGCATCGGCAGAAGTGTTTCTTCTATTCTTGGACCTGGATTGGTTGATAAAGTTGTTTTTTTTGTTCTTTTTAGACTTATTGCTGTCACTATTCATGTTTTTCAGAAATTAAGGTGGCAGAAACAGCAAAATTGACAAAAGAAACAAAAAAAGCAAAAAAAATAAGCGCTGAGAGAGAAAAAAATTAAAGAAACACCCGACGTGGGAGTCGAACCCACAATCTTCTGATGACTTAACACTATTCAGTTGTTAGAAGTCAGACGCGTTAACCATTACGCTAGCCAGGCTCGATTCGTGATATACGTGTCCACTTTTAGTTGTCGTCCTGAAAAAATTATCTGAACAAATTTTACGGATTTTTGTTTTGAAAACGAAAATTTTTACTTCTCAGGACATAAAGAATAAGATAACGAACTAATATACAATTACATAAATACGTACAGAAATAATAAGTGACAAAAACAAAAGTAGATCAGATAGGGATTGGGATAAGGATGAGGATAAGTAGGATTATAAATATACTGAGAAAAAAATATAGGGGTTAAGCTTAATCATTATTAACTAGATGAATAATGAGAGATAGTGAGAAGATATAATGAATAGCAAGTCTATTTTTTAGAGTGATATATCTAAATTAAATGTATTTCGGATAAATTAAATTAGAATAAAATAAAGTAAATTAGATTAAAGTGAGATTAGTTATTTTAAATTTGATTGTTTTTTCTTTTCAACTTTTAATAGTAAGGCAGGATTGATATGAGGCAAAACCCCACCATATGCTATAGTTGCTTTGATCAAATTATCCAATTCTTCATCACCCCTTATAGCTAGTTGTAAGTGTCTTGGAGTAATTCTTTTGACTTTCAAATCCTTTGCTGCGTTTCCAGCCAATTCAAGGACTTCTGCGGCCAAATATTCTAGTACAGCAGTTAAATATATTGCAGCTTTGGCTCCAACTCTTGTTTTATTTTGTGCTTTCTTTTTTAAAAATCGTTTGATTCTACCAACAGGAAACTGTAGTCCAGCTTTTGCACTTGATGATTGGAATTTTAAACCGTTTTCAGTTCCACCACCACCAGCTTTGCCTTTGCCGCCATGGCTCTTTCCTGACATGATACAAGTAGGTTAAAAGAGAAAAGAAAAAAAAAAGAGATAATCAATTGAATTATCAATTAATTATGGATATGAAAGTAAATGTGAGTGTGGTTGAAGATAATTCAGTGAAATTTGTGGCTCTCTGGCTGTATAATCCACGTAACTTAATTTGGAAGTGTGTACTACTACAGCAGTATGGTAACAGTCATAAAAAGTATAAACGATGGATAGATAATGATAGATAATGATAGATAATCGTAAATACAGGCACCAGACAGTCGTGGGTAAATAGTGATAAATAGCAAAACTTTCTCTTGCAAAGAAAAAATAAACAACAAAATAAACATGAAAAAGACGCGACTTTTCTCCGTTCAAAGCTCCGACTTTTTCATCCGAAATGAGGTAATCGAAAAGTTCTGAGATCTTCTCCTTCTTCTCCTTCTTCTCCTTCTTCTCCTTCTTCACCAACTACTTCCCATGCTGAAAGACATTCTCTTTTCCACCGCTGCAATTCGCTGCTTGCTTCCCAAGGCCCTCGTCAGACACTACAGCCTCCCCATCGCCCTCCTGGCAGACCTCTCTCTGCCCGAGTACACCCTCACCTTTCCCCTTCGTAAAGTGCCTGTGCTCTTCTCCCTCCATCAGCAGCACTTGTCTGAGGTGGCTGCCATCCTCTTCTACCTCAACTCCTTGGCCTCCAACAGAGACAACTTGGTTCCCGCCGACACCACCGCCAACAGCTACTTCCAGGTCATTCGCTGGTTGTCCTTCTTCACCTCGGAGTACGTCCCAGCCCTCGCCCTCTGCTTCAAACAGCTTGATGGCAGATTGCCCTACAACAGGCCCCAGTACGACGACAGCCTCTCCAAGATCGCTGTTATGTCCCTGATGCTCGAGCACCACTTGCTGCTTCACAACGGCTTCCTCGTCGAGCCCAACCACATCACAATGGCTGATCTCTTTGGTGCCTCCTGTGCCCTCAGAGGCTTCAACTTCTTTTTCGACGCAGCCTGGAGAAAGGACCATCCCATCACCACCTCCTGGTTTCTCAACGTCACCAGCAGCCCCATTCTCAAGGACGACTTTGCTGCCTTCCAGTTCATTAACAAGGCCCACGAATTGGCTCCTCAATAGCGATTCCTGCACTGTTCTTCAATACCTGTTCCTCAATACTCTCCCCAATAACTCAACACACTGAGAATGCTTATTTTCGGCCCTCGGGCACGTGATGTTGTTTTTCTCCAATAAAAACCGGCACAAAATAATCACTTCTCACTTTGATCTTGTTATATTGGTTTGGAATTAATACTCTCCTCCAGCTTCTCTCTTCTTTTGCAGCTCTCAATTACAGCATGTCTTCAGGTTTTGGTTTAAGAGGTGGTACCGGTCGTTGTTTCGGTGAATGGCAACGTTTTATGGAATGTTACACTAATGCTGGCACTACAAAACCTTCTCAATGTCAACCAAATGCTGATGATTACTTTGAATGTCTCCACCATTCAAAGGAGAAAGCAAGAACTTTGGCTATAAAAACTGAATATTTAAGACAAAAACACTCTTCAAAACAAGAAGAAAGAGAAAACGTATCAAACTTATATATCAGAAAATCTGCTCCTGAAGCTCTAGGTTTAGTGACCTCTGAAGATTAATAAATATATCTAATATAATCATTGTATTTCTATATTCTTTCAGCCTCACTATCTCTCTCTTTTTTTTTTGTCTATTTAATGTTTATTACTATTTACTATTTATTATTTATTTATTATTCATTTACAATCAAATATTCACTTCCTATAAACTAAATAAATGAAAAAAAAACTAAAATGAATAAAAACCTAAAATGAAATTTTAATGAATAAATCTGAATATAATTTGAATATAATCTTTTTTATTTTCTAAAAAAATACTTAACCCTCCCAATTATCCTCTAATCATCAAATTTCCTGTTTTAATTCACTTCCATCTGTATGTCAAATGATTTCACTAATATTATTGCACTTTAACCTAAGTTACCAAAAAAAAAGACTCAAGTATTAATATTAATGTTAATATTATCTCTCTCAAATTTTTGTTTTCCTTTTCCTTTTCCTTTTCCTTTCCCTTTCCCTTTCCCTTTTTTAATATTATCCCAAATTTAAATGCCAATTAAACTTATTAGCTACATCATACCAATTTAAACATATTTCCCCATTTGGATTCAACTTCCAACTCTCTTTAACAATCTCTTTAGCTCTTTTGAAATTACCAACATTATAAATATTGATCAAAAAATCAAACCTCTTAATCATCTCCAATCTATCTTGTTCTAAAACGGAATTGATTCCAGCTATAATCATAGGAAAACACAACACCCCCTTAACACTGCTCCCAATTAATATGTCTACCAATTGATTAATCTTCAATAGCAAATACTGAATCTCTGGCAAAATCGCTGCATGCTTTTTTAGTGAAGTCTTTAAAAATAATTTTAATGTCATTTGAAATAATTCAAACAATGTAAGGTTTTCTTCCAACTCTTTTTTATTGTTCTTCTTGATAAAAAATTTTAAATCTCTGATGTTAGGTTTACAATTCTCAATCTTCTTTTCAAACTTTTTGAAAAAGATTTCATTAGTCTGTAAATATTCAAATTTTTCATTATTACTTAAATTTTCTTTAAATTTTATACAAATATTTGCAGGCTTTTTCGACTTGTTAAAATTATCACTATCATCAAAACCATTGTCATCTAAATTATTGTCATCCAAGTTATTATCAATTCTTCTTTTAATATCATATCCCTCATATAAAAATTGATTGATTTGAGTAGAAAAATTGATGATTTCCCCCATAATTAAAAATAACGGTTTTAAACAACTTTGAATTGGATCTGCCAATTCTTCTCCTTCTTCGATAAAATTCTCATAAATTCTCTTTTTTTTACCTTTTGATTTAAATTTCCTATTTTTGCTAGATTCACTATTACTCGTAATATTAGTAATGCCCATCATATTACTTTCATTACTATCACTATAATTATTGTTATTGTTATCATTATCATCATCATTATATTCATTTCTTTGAAATTCATAACGATAATTTCCATGTTCACTATTCTGGCTTTCGGATTTTTCTTCTCCTTCATACTCCTCATCATTATCATCATATTCGCTATCGTCATTTACATCTATTTTGCCTTTTGTTTTATTAAACACATTAAACATTATATTATAATCCTCGATTGGTAGCATTGTCCCATTTTCATTAGTAATTGATGATAATATATCACTATAAAAAAAATTAGATATCAAAAACTTTCCTTCAATTGTTTCAATTAAATTTTTAATTCCTCCACTAATTTCAATTAATTTTTTACATATATTTATGAATTTGGACCATCTTTTAACGTCGCCAGTCGTTATTTCAATATCCATTAAAATCATTGAACATGCCATTGTAATTAATAAATTTTTCTTTTCAATCTTAGAAAAATCTTGTTTTTGAGCTAATTCATTATTATTATTATAATTGTTTTCATTTAATAATCGAAATTTTAAATACTTATTATGAATACTATTGTACTGTTTTTCTAATAAGTTGATTGCTTTATCAAGATATTTATCGGCTAACGAATCATTAAGAAATTTCCCGCCCCAAGCTATTAATCCATATAAAATTGATTCATTATTGGAAGCCATGGGTATATAAACATTTAAAAAGCAGTTTGATTTATCATCAGAAATTATTGAAAAAGATTTAGCTAATTTAGAACAATAATATTCTAAAAAAATTAAAGGTTTAGAATCACTAACTTCCATTGACTCTGGTAAATAATACAACGGTGGATTATTAAATAGATTAAATTTGGCTAATATTTGCATCAAATTAAAAGTTGAATCAATTGAATGATTATTCATGTAATCATTTTGTGGCTGAATATTAGAATAATGGGATGTTGGGATTAAATATTGATTAGAAAAATTATTTGCAAAATTATTAATATTTTCATAATTTGATATTATAATTTGATTTGAAATATCGTAATCTAAATTCGAATTATTATTCAAGATCGGGGTTAATATTTCATTAGGATTGAAGTTATAGTTAGAAAAAAGATATTGAAGGTCCTTTGAAGGATCTTTTATATGATAACTATCATTATTTTGATTATGTTGATTATGTTGATCATGTTGATCATGTTGATTATTATTTTTATAATTTTCAATATTATATATGTTTCCAGTAAAATTAGTATTATTGGTATTGTTATGGAAGCTACTAGAATCGTTAGAAATCATACTGTCAAAAATTTGAGTATTTTTATTATTTATAAAACTCAATAAATCATTTGTGGATAAATTATTTTCATCAATAGCAAAATTATGAAATTGAGATTTGCTAATTGAATCAGTAGCAATTTCATTAAATTTATATTTATCCTTTGAACTAGGAATATCATCAGTATTGATATTATTGTTAATTGGAGTTAAATTTTCATCAAGGTCAATATTGAATTGATCGTTATAAATAATATTGGTATTGTCATTGTTATTACTTGTAATGTTGACATTGTTATTGTTTGTAATATTATCATTATTGTTTGTAATGTTGGTATTATGATAGTTTTTAAGAAAATTTTGATGTTTAGTTTGATATCTATTTTGATTATTGATATCATTATTTTCAAATAAACTTCTGATACTACTATCGTCAATTTTAAAAACATTATCATTTAACAAGTCTTCATTTATAAAAGAAATATCTTGAGTATTTTCATTGATCTTATTATTAATTGTAATATTTTTATTTTTCACTAATTGCTTCGAATCATGGCTGTGATTTAAATTGTTGTTATTTAGTGGTTTTGATTGTTTTTTAAGAATAACATTTTGATTTCTATTAACTAACTTATTATTTTTAAATTTAGGCCAAACACAAGTTGTTGAAGTTCTTTGACATAAACCACAAATTGGTTTAATTTCATCACATCTTTTTTTCTTTTTTCTGCATTGCAAACAGCCAAATTTCGATCTAGCATAAGAACCAACAAATTTTAAAGTATTGTGATGGGAATGTTGATTTATCTTATTTGAATTTAGGGAGAAGTCAAGAATATTGCTATTGAGAGTTTTACTAGCATTATTATTGTCATTGATTTGAAAAGTGAAATTTTTTCGAGAAGGCAAATTATTATTTTTTGCTTTAGATGTGTCTTTATTGTTGTCTTTATTGTTGTTTTTATAGTTGTTATTATCTTTTAGATTATCTTTAGAATTAGAGGAAAAGTCGGAAATGGTTTCAATAGTTTCGATGGTCAAATTTTCCAAATTTCCATTAATATTAAAACTAGAAAACATTTTTTTGGTTAGAAATAAACAATAAGATAGATGAGTATTGTTATTTCAATTATAAATTATAAGCAGAGAGCACCAAATTAAGTTTGGATTCGAGCAGTGATCCCTTAGATAAGAACCTCTTGGAAAAAAGAGGTTATACTCTTTCAAATTCAGATCAAAAGCAAGCTGAGATCGAATCCACATTGGTGGATCTCTAATGTGCATTTTTCTGCAACTTTATGTCTTTACTGCATGTTGTTACAGTTTTTATGCTATGCAGATTGTTTACACAATTACGCATTGGATCCTTGTTTATGGAAAAGTTCCACGTTAATGGATTAAATCTTTGTTGGTGGATCTAAGCATGTAAAATGCAGATACATAAACTCACGTCATACTACGTCCAGCTTGCATTGACAAAACAGACCCGTTAGATTGATTCACATCAAAATAATCCAAATAACTCCAATAACCAATTATGCTTACGAATTTTGGAAGGTTAATTTTGAGGATAAACTGTTAGAATAACGATTGTTGGTTGTTGATCTTTATTTATTGAAAAAAAAATGCCAATTGTGAGTTGGCAGTGTTTAATTGACTATGTTAGATTGCTAAATTGAAAAAAAATAAAAAATGAATGGGTTAACGGCCTAAGTATGTTTTAGATATGGTTTCATGTTTTGTTAATATTATAATTTTTTTACAGTTAAAAGAAAAATTCTCGTGAAGAATGACAACAACAGTTGACGAAGAAGAATGGAAAATGAGAGTGAAACGAGATTGAAAATGGCAATATGGTGGTAATATAATGGTGGTGTAGGAAATGCAAAAAAATAAAAATAAAAAATAAAACATAAAAATTGAAGTTTATAAACTGATTAATTTTAATCTTGTAGATATGAATTCATACAAATTTAAATAAATTTATTTCATTAAATTTGAATAAATTAAGATATTCATTAAATTCATTAAATTCATAAACTAAAAATGGAAAATTATAAATTAATTTTAAAATAAATTTAAATTAAAATTTAAAATTGAAATTTAAATGGGATATAGTTTTAGTTTTAAAATTCAATTAAAATTAAAATTAAAATAAAGCAAAATAAATCAAATGTTAATATTTCCATGAACGGTTTTAGATGAAGAAAAATTTTAAATTATCTGATAAAATTTATGTGATAAAGAAGATAGAATTTGAATTCATTCATGTAAATATAAAATGCAGTGGAATAAAATGAAATGAAATGAAATATAATGGAAAAAGCAGGATAAAAAGGGAGATGATGAAGAACTTAATAAATTAAATTTGCTTTTTTTTAATTTTAATTCTATTGATAATTTAAATAAAATTGAATAAAATTAAATTAATTAATTTGATTAGTCTCCTCATTTATCATCATTAATTGAAATATTTAAATTTTTGATTATTTAATTGAAAGATAAATTGAAATGGTTCCAATTGTAATTCAATTTCAAATGGTTTTAATTTTTGGAGATTTTAGTGTGAGTGGACAAATTGAAATTAGGTGAAGTAAGTTGAATATGATTAAAATGAATGAACAAAAAAGAATATGAAAGGAGCTAATTAGAGGAAGAAAATTCTCCCCTTTACTCAAAAAGCAAACTGGATATGATTTAAATAATGCTAAAATTAACGTTATTCATTTAAAGCCAATAGTGAACTTGGTTAGTATTAATAAGGTATTAAAGCAGTATTGGTATAATTTTAGTATGATTTTCAAAAGGTAGCAGGTGAATTGATAACGTAAGAGAACCAGATCATTTTCGGCAAATTTGTTTTTAGATTGTAATTAGATGTTAATTAAAAATAAATTAAATTTAAGATAAACCTAATAAAACTTAATAAAATTTGAAAACTTGAATAAAATTTGAATAAAATTTGGATAAATAAAATTTAAAATGTGTTTTAAATTAAGTATGATTAAAACAAATTAGATTTGAATATATTGATCTAAAAACTGAGAATAAGGTGAATTTTTTTTCAAAATTTTTGATTTTAAATAAAAATTTGTTAGAAAAAAAAAAGAAAAAGAGATTGATCAGACCGAACTAGTATCAAATGTTAGAAATTTAAATTAAATTAATTGGTCTTACTTTTTTTTCGTAATTAAAAGCAAAAAAAAAAAAAACCAACAAAAAAGCAGAAATAATTGATAAACAATCTCGCTGAATAGTTTCATATTATAGCCTCAGGAAAATTAAGTTTATAGTAACCTGTAGAGAATTATTTTTGAAAGATTTTGAGAATATTTTAGTGGGAAAAGATAATAATAAATTGATAGTAATGATGGTGATAGTATAGAAATGATATAATGATATAATATTAGCATAAATCTATTTTAATCACATTCATAATGATTATGACGACGAAGAGATCATGAATATGATTATGACCATGAGTATGAATGTGACTATGTTCTATAATTGAAAAACCCACTGTGTTTGAAGAAAATTTGCAAAAAGCAGAAAACAAAGTTAGGGCCATAGACGATAAATGGGAATATTTTGTGATCCATAAGTTGAGCAAAACCAAGAGATAAGTGATCCATAGCTGTTGGGCATTGGATGAGGAAAACCGAATAATAATGATGCATCAGTAGCTTTTGAATGGTGTGTTTTACATTGAACCAAGGAGCAACCATAAAATACACAACAGATCAGACCAGATCAGCATAGATGCTAGGCCATTCACGAAACACCAGTTGCAGGAAAACCATCTCTTTGTTGCACAGACGAGATACCAAACGATACCAAACAAGAGCTCATGGAATGATCACTCAGAGACAGCAGCCATCTCAGCACTTCCGAGGCCTGCGTCGCCAGTGTTTGTGGGGCTACAGCCGTAGCATTCCTCCTCTTGCGTCGTTATCTTTGTCGTTGTCGTTGCATCGTCGTAGCCTGTTATAACTTGAATATTGTATTGAATATTGTAACATGTATATCGTTGTTCTGTGTTGTTTTTGCTGATCTCTTTTGTGACAGCCGCCCTGCAGAAACGCAACGGGGGCACCGTCCCACCGCCGCTTCGCTCCTTGAAAGAGAATTTCACGTGTTGCATCCCTTTAGAAATGCAACACACAGCAGCCAATCACAAGACGGTGTTGCACAAGCAGCAGAAGCAGCAGAAACACCAGAAACACTAGAAGAAGCAGAAGCAGAAGAAGAAGAAGAAGAAGAAGAAGCAGAACAGCTCTTGAACTACGCTTTTGCTTTTCAGCTGCCAGTTTGCAATGCCTGTTTGCGCTGTTACAGCCCGACGTAACACAGCTTCACTCAAAACGATATTCGTTAAACTGAGCTGGATGAAGCCTTTTGTGAAGCTCTGGACTCATTTCGTCGCCTCCTTCACGAAGCAAAACAAATGTTAACAGTGGTATTTATTTAAGAAACCTGTATCCAAACAGAAATTAGTAATGGTCGTCAAATCAAATCGTGCAACAGATCCAGCAAGGACCATGTTCAACGAGTTCAATCCGATCTGATCACCTTGTAGAAGTTGGTAAAATATAAATATATAATAAAGTTAAAGTATAAAATATAACATAAAATAAAATATAAAAAAGTATAATAAAATTATTCAATAAAAAGTAAATGACAAATTTAAAATATAAAATAAAAGTCGTAAAAACAAGAAACATATGTATAATATAATAATATAATAAAATAATAATAAAATAATAGTAATAGTGATAATAATTGTAACAATTATAATAGTAATAGTAATAGTAATGTAGTTTTGTTTCAAGGGGTTGTTTCTGGAGTATAATGTATTTTGTAATGAAATGGAAAATCAAAAAAAAGTAAAAAAAGGGTTAAAGATTTAATGAATTGAATAGAATTATAATGTTGGCTTTGTTCGTTATTTTGAAATTCATAAAATTCAATAAATTGACTCAATAAATAGTTCCCATTGAACGATCAATTGATTGCTCAATCTTCTTGGAATATGGTGTGGCTCTGATGTATGGCAACTTGGGTTTAAGAATCTCAATCACCTTGTTCTTGCAGTCACCATTGACAACCTCAAGTGCTGTTTGAACAACGTAGTTTCCATACGAGTCCTTGATAATATCCATAAGATTACTGCACAAAATAATCTCAATCACTAACTTGTTGACCAATTCTAAATTAGAACAATACTTGAGACACTTTTCAACAACATTTGATGCATACTTTTGAATAGACAAATCAGGCAACGATCCAGCCAATTTCTCAGCAATAATATTATTCAAAACTGGCAAATCCTTTTCAATTAAATGTTGAACAACATAGTTACCAAATTGGTTTTTCATCAAAATCATAGAATGCTCAGCAATCTTCGATCCCAATTGGAATAGTTGCGTGTCATTAGCATTGTCCATGCTCTTTTGGAATACACAACATCCATGCTTGTGACTAGCAATTGAAACAGTTTCCACTGAGATTTCATCAATAATAAATTGAATGTTTTCATGGTTAAAACAGGCTAATATCTTTGCAATAACATGGTTTCCATTCAAATCACGAATCAATGAAACAACTGTACCACGTAAATTCTCAACAATAATTTTAGCTTGCGAATCAACTTTAACCAATTGAATAATCTCTTGCAATGCTCTAGTACCATGTTGATTCAATGCAATAGCTGGAAATCTGCCAATACATTTATCGACAATAGCACCCAATTGTTTGTCATTCAAATGTGTCAACAACTTTTGAACAAGATAGTTTCCACATTCAAATGTGTCAACAACTTTTGAACAAGATAGTTTCCAAATGGATCCATCATTAAATCAATAATTTTGTCTTTAGTTTCTTCAAAGATAATCAATCCAATAGCTTGGCCCTCATCTTCCAACTTCTTTTGAAGAAATCTGCATCCAAATTGATCAGTACTTAGATCAATAATCTGTGACTTCAAGCTTTCAAATGGAACTGAAGAGAGCTTGGAAATGATTTCCTTTTCGTGTTTTCTAGAGGCATTGTTGTTGTTCTTTCTATTGTTAGAGTGATTACGATTTCCATTGTTTGAGCCTCTGGTATTGCCTGAATTTGAATGGTTGGTGTTGGAAGTAACAGTAGAAACAGCGGTATGGTTAACGACATTAGAATTAGCATTATTCATATTGTTTATGCAACTGATATTATTAACAGAGTTCACAGGAGTAGCATTATTGTGAACATTATTGATACCATTCAAATTATTTCCATTACCCAAGCTCATAATATTCATGTTCATTTGAACGGAGTTTTGATTCAAGTTAGCGTTGGAGTTGATACCATTATAATTTTGGTAGTTAACATTAGCATTATTGTTAATATTATTGGCATTGACATCAACATTGTTCATATTCATATTCATGTTGTTGTTGTTGAATTGATTGTAATGTTGATTTGAGTTCACACTGTTATTGGCATTTACAGATAATTGGTGGAAGAGATTTTGGTTGTTATTCATTGAGGTAACAGAAAGAGATTGTTGATGATTAGAATAGGTGTAATTTGGATTTGGGTTTGGATTTGAATTTGAAATTTGAGACAAATCAACGGATCTTCTATTAGAGTTGACGCTGCCATTTGAGTTGTTTAAATTATTCAAGCCAAAGGTGTTTGTATTAATTTGTTGAAGAGTGTTAACATTGTTATTATTCATATTCATATTCATATTCAAGCTATTCATATTCATGTTATTCATGTTATTCATGTTGTTGATATTGCTCATGTTGTTGTAATCAACATTAGGGTTTGAGAAATTTGGGGTTGAATTAGAAACTTGGTTGATATTTCCGATTTGGTTTTGCAAAAGGACAGAGTCAGAATAATTTTGATTGAAGCTCATGCCATTAAGATTGTGAATATTGTTGTTGTTATTCATATTTTGTTGAATCAAGCTGGCATAAACATTGGCATTGAAATTATTGGAATTTGAAGTGACTCTGTTTTGCAAATTTGAGTTGATGCTGGAGTTGTTGTTGATGAAGGGTAATCTTTGATTGTTCATTGAGTTTGCGTAAATGTGGTTAGGAGTGGAGGTGATATTAGCGTTGTTAAGGCTGATTGGACTAACATTGCCATCATTAATAGTAGAGTTGATGTTTGGAGTGGAGGCATTAACATTAGATAAATAGGTTGGAACAGAAGATCTTCTGTTGGAAAAGTCATTAACATTAACATTAACATTGTTGAGGTTGAAGTTTTGAGTATTTGAATTGGAAATAAAATCGTTAGAAAAAAGTTGATATTGGTTTTGGTTTTGGTTTGTCATTTGATTTTGGTTGGATTCAATAATTGATAAGGAGCCAAAAGAGTTGTTTAAATCGTCGGTATTGTTGATGTTGATGTTGTTGCTGGTGACGGAAGATAAAATATTTCTATTATTTGAGGATAAATTTTGAGGAAAAGAGGTAGTTCTAACGTGAGAAGTGGAAGTGTTTGAGCCCAAGTTAGAGACTGAACTTAAAGAAGTGTTTGAATTTGAGTTTGAATTCTTAGTTAGATCAGTGGTGGAAGAGTTGGCGTTGGTACTTGGTGTTAAGGGTTCGTTGATGCTTGAGTTAAAGGAGCATTGGTTGATTAGTGAATTGTTTGAATCATTGATGGTGATTGAGGAAGAGCTATTAGAACTACCGTAGCTATATTGGTTTGATAAGTAACTCATGTTGAAGGGATAAAAAATTTGAATTTATTCTATTGATTTTTCTTTCTTTTATTTATTTAAAAAGTAGAAATGATGTGAATTATAATATAGAAACAAAGAGATTAAGGATGGATTTGCTTTTTATTTTATTTTTTTTAGTTATTATTAGTAAATAGGAAAAAAAATAAAGTCTTTACGATTTTCCCGAATCTAAGTGAAAAAATAAATAATTAAAGAAAGAGATGAGTTAGATTGATAAATTGAATTACCAAAGCAGCAGAAAATTTATAGTATAGTATAATAAAGGAAATATATAATATAAGGAGGTTATAGAGGAGTGTATTTAAAAAATTTTGAAAATTGATATTTTTAGGGTGTTGGGAGGGATTTAGTGTTTTTATGTTGATATTTTTGATATTTTTTTGATTAGATGATTTTGGGTTTGATTAGAAAGATTACTATTATGATTATTAATCGAAATTTGGAGGATATAGAATACTATTATAATGCTATTATGCTATATTATAATAAACTATTATATATTAAATTAAATTATATTATATTATATTATATTATATATTATATTATATTATATAATGAAATATAAATATAAATATAAATATGGGTTTAGATGGAAAACCAAAAGAATTAGTAGGAGATAAAGTGGAAAAAAGAGAAGATAAGAAGAGAAAGATAAAAAACAGAGGTAATGAGCGAATTTTATATTGATTGGAAGCTGGAAATAAAAAGTTGCTTTTCAGTGGAAAAGTCAAAACATAAAGGAGTTGGGAAAATAAAAAGTGGATAATATAGAATTATTGAACGATAAACTCAAGAATTAAGGTTTGAAGAAAAACACATTGGATTAAGATTCGAATTTAGGTTTATCTCAGCATGAGCCAATTTGCCACATTGCTTTTTCCAGAGTGCTGCAAATCAACTAATAAAGTTGGAGTTCTGTCTGATAAATGCAAAAGTTCTGACATATTAGCGCAGCGCAACGCAGAGGAAATATTCAGCTAGTACTCATGCTGTGTTTAGACAGTATTTAGACATGCGCACTGTCTTTTGCCGTCTGTTGCTGCAAGCTATGCAGTATAATTTGCTTGTGCGCCGGTCTGAGTCGCGGTGCGGTGGTTTATTCGGATTGGGAAGCCGCGCCGCGCGAAAAATGGCACTCACTTTTTACACACAAACTGCTAAAAGATGAATTTCTGCAGCCAGACCAGTTTTAAATTACGAATATGGCTCCAACATGCGTATTATTGGAGGAATAACCGGTGTGACAACTTGCGAATTGAGAAGAAACCCCCAGCGCTGACTCACAAAAGCAGGAGACTGCGAGCATGTGATAATTGGCTCCACTTATGTGGAGCTGCTGAGTCAGCCAGTAACGGTTTAAGTGGTAATGCTGAGTAAGCGCTTACGTCAGCACAAAAAAGATAGCCACACTTTTGCTGCATCCGAACCCATATTGACTCTTCAAACGTATCATAATTATAAGATCTATTAAACGTATTAAAACGTATCAAACGTATCAAACGTATCAGCCATTTTAAATTGAGAAGCAAAAGAAAACAACACCAGGGAGACCAGAAGCACAGGAAACAGCGAGGACTACGATCACCAACCAAGATTATGAGAAACAAAAGAAAAAAGAAATCATGGTGGAAGACTTAAAGAATAAGTGGCATTTTAAGAGCAGTTGAGAGAAAAGCATTAGAAATGCCATGATAAAACAGAGAAATAAGTTCGAGAGCGATTAGCACTCAATTTTGAAGTAAACAGAAAAGTTGCACAGTTAGTTGGAGATAAAGTGAAAATAAGTGAAAATAAAGTGAAGTATCTAGTCAAATTTAATGATTGGTGATATTGTTGATACCTCAGAGAGAAATAATTATAATTAAATGTTACACTTCTATCTATTACGACGAATTTTTGTAAAACAGTAATTTTTCCAGCAGAATACTATCACAATATCCAAAACCTTAACACAAAGATGGGAAGATGATCATTAACATTGCACCACATTAAGATTTCAGATATAGTAATATAATAATATTATTATCTTACAATATTGAATATTATTATAGAGTTATTATAGTGTTATTGTAGTATTATAATAATATTATAATATTATAATACTACAATATTATTAATCAAGATCAAGATCTCTCAGATCTCTTGATGTAATGATATGGCCAGTATAATTAACACAATCAGATGGCTGTTGATGGGATAAAACCTTCAGATTGATTACATTTGGAGCTTTTCCGCATGGTCTGATTATTGATAAAGAAGTTGGAGAAAAAACTCTTTTTTAATCGATTTGATCATTTTGAAAAAGATCCTTTTGAAAGAGATCGTAATAGAAGGTTATTCGTACACTGTGGGTGTAATCTGATTAAGGATATAATTTCAAGTTGAAGTTTTTCAATTTAGTCACTCTGTATTCACGTCTAATTCTTAATCACAAAGTGTTTTTAATTTGCTTGCAACCCCAATCAAGAATTATTTATCAAGAGATTTAATTCTGTCATCACTTAATACTATGCTATACTTAATTAGTATATGAATATCGTTCTCGTTCACCACCAATCAGAACTTCTGAAGAAGACTCCAAAGAGGATTCTAGTCAATCCACTGCGGCTAACAAAGTGCGTTTATCATATATACCATTTTCTAATTACGGCTGCTTGAGAATAGTGATTCGGACACTGATTTCTCCCATTCGCATTGTTTGAATCTGGCAATTTTATTATTTGCTCCTATTCACATTTGCTGTTGTTCAAGTTTGTTGAATCTAATTTGACCAAACTGCTTAATTACCATGGTTAAATTGGTTTGTTACAGCAAGTTTTCTCCAATTCTGTTGAGCTTTGAATTATTTTCTAATGTTTTCTCATATTTTTTTGCATTTTTATTAATATTTCCTTAATACTTTTAGATTATTCCTCAATCCTTATTATAAACTACACTAAATGTTCAACAGCGATTGATTAGTATAACAAATTATCAAATTAAACAATTTTCTTCGCATTTCCACTATTTACATTTACATTTACATTTACATTTACATTTACATTTGCTGTGTTTTAAATTATGGTACAACCAAAAATTAACCAAGCAAAAAAGATTTTCAACAAAGATCCGTATTCAATAATGCTCAATATGCTCAATTAATAGAATTAATTAAATAATATTATTAATAAGATTGTTAAAAATATTTTAGTTAGGCAAGTAATATCTTAAATAATAAACCTTAAATAGAAATATGATAATTTCAAATCATTCCACTGGATTATAGAACTGCATTTATTGCAGTTGAATTAAACTGGAAATGAAAAATAGAAATGAAAAATGAAAATGGAAATTTATTTTACATTTGAAAGTTATTTCAAATATTTCAAATATTTCAAATATTCAGCATTTCCGGTGTTTTTTAGTGGATTCTTTTTTTTTTTTTTGACTCGGCTCAAACAAATTTTCCAATAAAAATTATTTACAATTTTCAAACAATTTCCAAACAATTTCAAAATGAATGTTGAAATTAGATTCAATTGGATGATTTTCAACATTTTTATATGAATACTTGTCAATTTTATAATTCTTTTATTATTCAACATTATCAGAATCAACAATCTTATTACTATCACTATGATATAATAGTGCAACACATACACTATCACAACAGTGAGCTAACATCTTCAAACTTAATATCTCTCCCCGCCAAATTGGGTAATTTGATTCCACCTTCAGTTTGTGTTGTGTTACCCGGCGCCTTCTCCGTGGTAATCACAGCTTTTTATTATGATTTATATTTAGCGTTGCATTGGCCTGGAATCTGAGATTTATACCTCAACTTTCCACTAGCGCTCTGCAAAAAAATAAGTCAAGAACAAAACTTATGAAATTTGTGAAGATTCCCTTTAAGTTCCCACTATACATGCCATACATGGACTGCTTTTCTTTTGGCACTGTTGGGCTGCTTCACTGCTTTACTGCTTTACTGCTTCAGTTCAGAGAGCAGCTCGGGCCCCCTTCGTTTTCTCCCATTCTACAGCATTCTACTCCCCCATCTACTCTTCTATTTTTGAACCGCCAGCTTGATTGATGAGCAAATGAACAGAAATGGGCACCTTCCACACCCAGTGGATTGGTTGCTTGCTTCTTTCTTTTGGGACTGGGACTGGGACTGAGCCTTGTTGGCTAGTAATAGTAGTACTGGAAACAGTGTAGAACATCTCGCGCTCCAGTGGTGATCGCTGATTGGCTGCTGCGGCTGACACACAGCAACGGACATCATCCGATGGCAATTCGCATGCAGGCCGAATCAGCACTTTTCTTTGTTTTCTGCGTTTTTCTTCAAATTTGTCCGTTTAAAAACAATTTCCCAGTCAAGCACACAACAACTGCTTTTGTTTGTGGACTGTTCAAACTTTATTGCAAGCTTGTTTTGAGGATGTTGCGCTGAAATTCCAGGTTAAAAATTCTGTTTCCAGGTGACCATACACCTTTTTTGTTTCTAAAAAATGGCCAATTATTCATGTAATTAAGTAATAAAGGTCAAATTTGCAAATCTTTGTTCATATTTTTTTCAAACTAAATCATAAAACCCTATTCTGCTGAAAATTCAACCAATTTCCAATCATCCCATTTAACAATTGTTATTGTAATTGTAATTGTATTGGCAATTGGAAAGTAATTATTAAAAGTAATCGGTAGCGGTATTCACCAATCATTTCGTTAATTTTAGTATATTCAACACATAGTAATATCATAGAAAATAATATAAAATAATATAAAATAATATAAAATAATATAATATAATATAATATAATATTTATTATTTACATTTCTACTGAAAATTTAGTAAAATCGGAATTATTTTTATTTGATTTCAACTCATGAGAAGAAAACAAGATTCACTTTATTTTTTGGTTTTGTTTTCAGATTTTGCAATTTAGAGTCAATTTTTTATTTTCCTAAATTACTAAATTACTAAATTACTAAATTACTAAATTACTAAAGTACTAAAGCACTAAAGTATTAATTTACTAATATTGCAGAATTAATTATTCAAAACACTTTGAATATTTTTCATTAGTTTAATTAATTAATCTTTTGTACTATTGTATTTTCATCCACATACATTTATTAATGAAATTACATTTATTTGAATTCTCATCTCTACTCGAATATTCCTTTACAGATTCCATAATAAAATCTAATCTGCTCAGATTATCTGAATAAATGAAATTAGGTATAAATTAGGTATAACTGTATGTAATACAAGTATAAATTGTATTGCAATATTATAATGCTATAATTTTTCAATCGAAAATCAAATTTATAAATTAATTTTCGGTTATCGTTTTCCAATCTGCTTTGAATTCTAAAATACTCTTCTTGAAATGGAAAGAAACAGAGCCCTCTCTCTCTCTCTCGCTCTCTACTTCATGTCATTTCTCTTTTCTTTTCTTTTCTTTTCTTTTCTTTTCTTTTCTTTTCTTTCTTTTCCTTACCTCTCTTTTTCACTAATTAATCGAATCACTTGAATGTCAACAATAGCTCTAAACTATATCCACTTCAATTACGAATATTTATTCAATCCTCAATCCTCAATCCCCAATGTCCAACCATATATACTTACACTAGTATGCTAGCACAAATTGCCCTTTGGTTGATTCCTTTTAATACCTCCTTAATCTTTATGATTTCTTTTGATGTATAAATGAATAACTTGTAATTGAAATGCAAAAATATTATTGTAACTTAATGCACTTTTGTTTTCAATTTCCAATTTATGCAAACTCTAAACCCAAACTTGCCAAGGCTCTGCTTTAGTGGCTCTATCTCAATCAAACAATGCAATATTTAAATTCTAAACCCAATGTGTCAAATTTTGTCAATTCAGCTTATTTTTTGTACAACTCATGTACAGTTTTTGCATTTTTTTCTTGAAATCTCTTGCTTTTCGTTTTTTCATTTAATTTTTTAAACAAACTAGTGCTTTGCGAAATTTATAGCTTGGGAATTTAAACACTCCAAAACCTAATCCAACAAATGACGGCAAATCGACTAAGTTCGCTACCAAAAAAAAATTCAATCCCTCATTTGCAACTCTTTTGCATCCTCTTCTCTTATCCGCTCTCTTATCGCACTCACGCCAAAACGGTGTTCACGTCAGTTGCAAACTTTATTCTTCCAACCCTGCTATTTTCAGATAGCACCGCGCAACTCTATTTCGGTGCTATTCTGCTGCTATTCTGCACCTGCTGCTTCACTGCTGCTGTTGTCTTTGATCCTGCACGTGCAGTCCAATCATCATTCACAGCGGCTTCTTCGCCGTGCAAATCGATCCCAATTACGCTTTGCTTTTTTTGAACCACTCAAATGGGCCAAGCCTCAACTCGAAATCCCGATCATCTGATCCTGCTTCTTTTTGTTCCTCCTCACTTGAAAATCGAACCGCGATCGGCGCAAAAGTTCCACTATCAAAACTATCATCAGCACCAAAAGCATCTCACGTACCAACGCTATTATCACCACCACCATCACCATCTCTTTCTAGTTCTGACTCTCTTCACTCTTATCGTTTTCTGTTTGTGTCTCGCACTCCAACCACACGATTTGTTCATGGAGGGTTTCAAACTGAACTGCATCCCCTCTATTGTCTGCTTTCCGTCCCCTGCTTTCCCTCCTCTGCTTTCCATCCTCTTATTGTTTCTCTTATTTCTTGGTTTTCTTTTCGTCCGCTACTTCTATTGTCTGAAATAATCCGTGGGTCGTTTTGTTTTCCTCTCTTTAATACCTTTTGTTTCTTCCCTGTTTTGCTCTTCTTATCCCACTTCCAATTTTCTGTTCTTTTTCCCTTTTTCAAATGCCAACACAAATTACTTTCTAAAATATGCATTTCCAATTTTTCCAAGGACCCACAAATGTTATCCAAAAACTTTCGATTCGTTCAACGCTGAATCTAAAAATTACTTTTCTTTTTGGCCAATTCAATTCAATTCTACTCTATTCTACTTTATTCTACTCTATTGTGTTTCCAACATATTCGTTAACAGCTTCAATAATATTAAACTCTCTATTTTTCTTCGTTTCATTATAAAATGATTCGCTCAACGATTCGCTCAATGATTGGCCTAATGATTGTCGATTTTTTTTATTCAACAATCTTTCCATTTTTTATTCACTTTACTCACTTTTAATTTCAATCAAATAACTTACCATTCATTCTTTCACTTTTTGTTCTCTCTCTAAGCTTAAATTTCTGTTTAATCCTTATATCTTAGCCTATATCCCAATATTCATACCCTTACCATAACTTATATTTTAACTTTAACTCTTATTTTCTTCTTTGACAACTTTTGAATGGTAAAAATCTACTCCAGTTCACTTTTATTATATTATATGATTACAAGAAACAATCTAATAAACTATATCATCCAATTTTATATAAAATTATATAAAATTACAACTCACTGTACTTCTCTCTTTCTCTTTCTCTCCTTTGTTTCAATTTATACCTATGATTACTACTGATCATTATTTTGACATAAATAACATCATGGTTCATTTCATGATTATCACCTTATTGTTGTTGCCATCTATGTATTATCCATTTTTTATTATTACTATTATTATTATTATTATTATTATTATTATTATTATTATTTTTATTTTTATTTTTATTTTTATTTTATCAGTTTTCCTTATTTTCCCTCTCATTCACAACTTTCTTTATTCAAATCTTATCTTATACTCATTTCGTACCCTCTACCAATTATTATTAATTGTTAAATAAGTTTAATAACTTTTAAAAATTCACATTCTTTTTTCAAGTTTCTATTTTATATTTTGCTTTTCTTTTTAATTCTCTTTTTTCTCCAATATATCACTATTTTTCCTATTTTTACTTGTTTTATTCTCAATTTATCTTACCATCTCAGTCTAACTTAACTTTACTTTTCATTATTCCAATATTTATCCACTATTTCATTTTTTTTTCCACGCCATTTAACTTATTTAACTTATAAACTTGGTAATTTACTAAAACTATTCTAATTTTATAAACTTGCTAAAATTTAAATTCAAAAAGTGCAATTCGACTGAATTTTTTTTAAATTTATTATTTCCTTTTCAACTAACTATTTACTATTATCTTGAAACTACATTTTATAAATCATTTCATATATTTTAAATGTTCATAATATTTCAAAATACTTCAAATATTTCATTCACTTTTTGTTTTACCTTTTATTTTGATTATTCCAGATTAATTTCATTTCATTTCATTTCATTAAATCAAGTCCCAATTTTTTGTATAACAACAAAATAATAATAAATTTAAAATCATAATTAAAACAAACAAACAAACAAATTTAAATTTAAATTTAAAAAAAAGTTGAGCATTTATGGTTCATGTTGGTTTTGAATTTCCGTTTTTTGACAGAGTTGATTATAATTTTTATTTATATTTTTATTATTATTATTATTATTATTATTATTATTATTATTATTATTATTTATATTTTTTATTAATTTTATTATTAATTGTTTTTCATTAGATTCAATTATTTAAAATTAATTATACTGATAATAAGAATGAAAATAATAATGAAAATAATAATGAAAATAAGAATGAAAATAATAATAAAATAACAATTTTTCAAATGAAATCATTTTTAAAATTCACTAAATTTCACTTGATTGTTTTAACAATAGCTATATTACTTTTTAATGGTAAAATTTAAAAGTAAAACCGGCTTCAATTCTTAATCTGACTTTGGCTCCAACTTCCAATTGTTCAATTTAAACAGAAAAATAATATTTATAATATTTAAACACAAAATTATTAATCTAGCTAAATCTAAAAACAATAAAAATTGTTATTCTTTTAATTACGAATTTGAATATTACTTTACAATTACTTTATAAACAGTTTTGTTTTCCATAACTCAAAACTGTTAACAAAAATAAAGAAACAAAACACAAACACAGCACAACAAAATAAAACAAAACAAACCAAAAGATTAAGAAAACAAACAGATAAAAAAAACGAAAAACAAAAAACAACTCTGCCCCAGCTCTTAAAAGTTATAGTAAACTTCCAATTTCATCTTTCACCTTGTATTTTTTTACTCTGTTCATGATCTGAAAATTGATATTCAATTTCGATACTCAATCTCTTCGACTTGATTGCATTAAATCTTTTATTATTATTTGCTCTCTTGTCACAGCATGGGATATTATTTGATATTATTTACAAACTTATCAACAAATGAAACCATTCAATTAATGGCAATTCTAACAGAGTAAATAAATATTACGGATCTAACAAATTCTATCGAACCACCATGCAATTTCTCTTACACTTATGAATAACACCAACAAATATATTCTTACTTCTTTCTGTTCCATTTCGCTCATCTTGTTGGTGAAACATCAAAAGACGACTCTTGCTTTGAATCACAAAATATTCTGGAGATTGTCAACACTTTCGAAACAAATTCGCTTCTGAATCAACTTTTCAGAAAACACCCAATCAGTGTGTACTTGCTCAGTAAACTGAAATAAACAACACAGCTCCTGTTTCTGATTTGCTGGACTACATCGTCTAATGATAATTGCGATCAGTCAAGATCCATCTGAATCAGAAATTTCATCTTTTTCAAAGGATCTCAACGAATCTCGCAAGATCTCAAAGGATCTTAAAAAGTCTCCTTATGCTTTGCACTTTCCTGTTCCAGTTCGATCCAAGTTTCGATCCAAGTTCCAGAGAATAGAAAATGGTAATTCACAACCAACAGCCTTCAAAACTGCTCAGCTCTCGCCAATAGTCTTTCCACCTCCAAACCTTCTTCTGGCTCTAAAGGATAACCACCACTTTGCTCACCGACTGCCCTTAGCTGCTGTTGAACAACACTAAAATCGGGCCCATGATCCAGATTCACTTACACTTGAGGAAGATCATGTTTTACATTGACTGCTAGCTCTGAATTCGAACCTTATCCAGCTCCAGCTCGACGATAGTGCTGCACTGTTCTCCAGCTCCAGCTGGGTTGTGCTTCCTGAGCCTCGAAGACTGGGAACCTGGGAGACTCGCTGGTTCACAAGTGGTTCAAGAGCAAAGCATAGCTTTGGCTTTTGAGACTAACGTCTTAGCTTTTCTACAAAAATAGAACCTGAGTCGAAATGTCCTGCTAACGCTTGGGCAGATCTGGTGTATGCTCGTTATTTCGTTTTCACTCTGCTTTAGATTTCTCTTTAAGACCTGCTCGATTCGTTTCCCTTTGCAAATATCACAGTTACTGTCTGTTGATTTCGAGGTTTTTGAGCTGATGTCACTGAGTTTGGGTTTTTTGAAGTGCATTTTAGATTCTTACTATTAGTAATGCTTCAGAAGCTCTTTAAAAAGTACAAATCATATTACTTAGCATAGTTATATATTTAACACTACATGTAGTCAGTTCTACTTTAATGTTAATGTTCCTTATCCCTCCTAATTATCGCAGTCTTCTTTACTTGCCCATCCTGGCCTAGCTTTGGATCCCAATGTCATTTATTTTCACATAGAACACCAACTTCATCTTCGATCTCATGTTTGCAAAAGCCAAATGTCATTTTTTCCTGCTTCCTTCCTAAGATGTGTTTCGGTGCTTCTTGAAAATACTTTTTGTGCCATTTTTAAGCTTCTTGATAGACACTATTTTGCTTTTACGTTTATTAGATCCTATCGATAAAACATCACTGCTATCCTCTGTTGGTTTGGCCAAATAATCCATGCCACTACTGTTTTCATTGCTACTTTTGTTGTCATTGCTGTTGGTAGCAGAAGGAACAGTCTCTAGAAGATCATTCATCATCATATTAAATTCAAGAATTTTAACATTTTTTTTGCTCACTGCCTCATTTCTTCTTTCACTAGAGTATGTTGTGTATATATCTGTAAACGTTTTGAGGCTGTTTTGACTTTTAAGACTTTCTTTTGTCTTCCTTCTAGTTTCAAGTTTTGTTACACCCTCTTTATAATCGTTATTAAAATCTTGATTTGACCCATTTATTTGAGTTTCTTGGTGATAAGTTGGCACTGCCTCCATTTGTTGATGGTGTATGATAGCTGATTGATGGCTTTTGTGTTGCCGTATTTTTAAATCTGTTTGCTCGCCATAATTTACTGGTAATTGATTTTGACTTATCATATACTGATGTTGAGGTATCATATATTGCTGTTCCGGATTTTCATATCCACCATTTCCTTGTAAATTATTTGCATAAGCATCTTGATTAAAATATTGTATTGAATTTGAATTATTTTCCATTTGGTTCATTTGATTCATTTGATTCCTAGATTTAGAATTACTTGTCACACTACCCGAAAATGAACCATCAGACCCTATTGAAACATTATCATATTTGACTTTACCCACTGGTGTGTTGTTTAAAACATCATTTCCCTTTGAATAGCTTTTTATGGGTACTGGTCTTTGCTGATTATTAATAATACTGACATTATTCCTAGGTGGTGATGATATTGAAAATTGGTTACTGTGAATCTTTGATAAATAATCATATCTAGGAGAATTCGAATCAATTTTTGATATGCCATCTCTTTTCATAGAGTTAATACTATTTACTCTTGAACGAACTACTGTTAATCCATCGGGACAAGATTTGGCATATGGATTTTGCTCTTGAATCAGAATAGAATTATTATCAACATATCCATCTTTAAATGTGTATTCTTGAGTTTGTTGATCATGGCTAATGGAGTTATTTCTAGATTTTCTTAACTGACTATTATTTTCATATATCTGAGAATTTGGATATGGTTCATTCAGAAATATTGATTCATTACCATAAGTATAATTCAATGTTTGAAACTGAGGTACTTGAACTTGTTGAAACTGCTGGGGATTTTGAATTTTGACTGTTGGAAAATAATTATCGCTTTGCTCGCTTATTGAAAAGGAGGTTCCTGTCTTTCGATTTGAAAATTGCAGATTATAACTAACTTGAGTATTTTGAGAAACACTATTAATAAAAGAGGGATGTACATTTGAATTTTTAGGCTCATCTAATAGTTGACTTCCACGTTTACTTTTATCATTATTTCCAAAATTTTGATTCAATTGATTTTGGCTTTCAACATTTAAAAGATTGGGGTTGTAATCATATTGATCAAAAGGCTCATCTACTCTAAAAGGCAGAATAGGCTTGGAGTTTTCAAAAACCGGCTGAATTGGTTCACCTAATCTAAAGGGCAGTTGTATCATTTTTTTTTTTGTGATTAAACCATTATTGAGATTAGATTCAATATAGGAAGCACGTACTGGTATAGAATTGAGCGAAGCTTGAGACTGGTTTTTATCCCACTCAGATAAAAAAGCACTTTTAAAGGTTTCAAGTGATTCATCTAGTTTATGCTGTAATTGATTTACTTGCAAATCAGTATTAGTAATAGAATCACTGAGCTTTATAGGTTGATAGTTTAGGTTATTATTTTGAATGTGATTATTTTCCAGTGAAGGAAGAGAGTAATCTTTTTGAGATAAATATTGATTTTGAGTAAATTGATCTTGAGCAAATTGATTTTGATTAACTGGTCTTAATTTTTCATTTTCTGGCTGATTTACTTGATTATGAGTTATAGATAGTTGTTTAGTGGAAGAAAAAAGAGGAGATTGAACAGAAGCAGAATGTAGAGTATTGTCTGAATGTTCCAAGAAAGTATCTTTTTTTTCCTCCATGATATTATCAACTTTCTTTTCATTTAATTTGACTAGAAACAATTTTGTATTAATTTTTGCTAAATCATTAGTCGATTCATTAACTGATTGGACCAATTCTTTTATTTCAGGTTTTGCACTTGGTTCTAATTTTATATCATCGAGAAGCAAAGATATCTTTTGAATAACATCTAGTGATTCTTCTTGATTTGATTGAGGATCGTTGTTTTGATAATTTTGAAGGTTATCAGAGACAGAAATCTTTGGGGGAGGTGGAGGAGGAGATGGTTGTGATGGTGGAGATGATGGTGATGGTTGTGTAGCAGGTTTTTGTTGTCTTGAAGCCGGATCAAGAGTTTTATAACCAAAACTTTCATAATTGTTTGGAATTGATTGTAAAGACGCGATACTTTGTGGAGTGCTTTTTGTTGTAACAATTTCAATATCAAAGTCATCAGTGTTTTTGTTGTTGTAATTTACAGAATTTTGAGTAATTTTTGTATCAATTGAGATAGTAGGAAGAGTATTATTTTTTTCATGAATATCGTATGGGGTTGAATTTTGTTCAGGATAATAATTGGGGGGTTTTCTTTTACTCATGGTATTTCTCTTTTTGACAGTGTTATTGGCGTTATTATTACTGATATTATTACTAATATTATTGGCGCTATTATTGGCGTTATTATTGATAATGATATTGGGATTAGTATTGATAGTTTGATGGTCATTGTTGAACAATTGTTGTGGGTAGGGGCAAGTGTTTTGAGTTGAGTGATTGATTGGATTTTGAATGGATTGAGTTTGATTATAGAAAGAATCCAAACTTTTATTTGAACGGTGATTATTTTGATAAAAATCGTGTGATTTGTTATTTTCGTAAAGAGAAAGATTTTTGGGAGGCAGGTAGTTTTGTTGATATTGGGCCAATTGTTGTTGTTGATTTATTTGCTGTTGATTTATTTGCTGTTGGTTTATTTGCTGTTGATTTATTTGCTGTTGGTTTATTTGCTGTTGGTTTATTTGTTGCTGCTTTTGCTGCTGGTTCTGTTGTTGATAATTTTGGTATTGATTTTGGGATTGAGAGTCATAATTTTCTGATTTTTTTCTGGGAAATACTTTGAATGAATCACTGTTATCTTCGTAGGATTGGTTGTATTGGGTGTTATTTGAAATTGGATACGATAGGGAATCAAAGTCGTAAGGGCCTCTTTTCTCTTTATCGTAAACGTTATCTGGAACATTAATATTTACAAGGGAGCAGACTTTTATGACGATTTGGTAGATGTTTGGTCTTGATGTGGGATCGAGTTGTAACATTGCCTTTATTAGGTTGATTAGATCAGAGGAGAAGGAGTTGGTTGGGATGGAGTAGATGGAGTTTTCTATGGCGAATTCTGGGTTCAAGTTGTTTTCAAAGGGAGTTGTGTAGAAACATAGCTTGTAGAGAAAGACGCCTAGGGCCCAGATGTCAGATTTTTGGTTGATGGGAATGTTTTTGTAGAGATTGATCATTTCTGGGGATCTGTACTGGGGAGTGGTTTGTTTGTAGATGTCGTTTTTGAGGATTTGGAATTCTCTGTTGTTTCTGGGGGATCTTAGGACAGGACAGGTTGAGCCAAAGTCGCATAGTTTGTAGATGTTTTGGTCGTTGATAAGGACGTTTTCGATTTTGATGTCTCTGTGGATTAGAGGGTTTGTTAGATGGTGCATGCAAGTGATAGCTAGAGAGATGTCGTGAAGGATGGATAAGATTTCGAATTCAGTGAGTCTGTTGACGAGTCGTTGGTTCATGAGATCTAGTAGGGAGTTCTTTGAGCAGAGTTCCATCAAGACGAAGAATTGGCATTGTGGGTTTGACGGTGATTGAGATTGGTTGATAAGGTATTTTTGGGAATCAATGTAGTTGACGATGTAGGGGCAGTTTGAATTTGATAGTAGTTTCATGTAATCGATTTCGCTTTGGAGTTGTTTTAGGCCCTCTTCGTCCTTTACTAGGACTCTTTTGAGACAGGCGATGGAGTTTATGAGATTTGGGTTGATGTGGGAGGAGCTGTTGAAGTTTGTGTTGGATTTGGAGTGTTTGGAGCTTGGGATGGTGATTGAGTTGATTTTGACTTTGTAGATGTGGGCAAAACCACCTTCAGATAGGTAGTTTAGGATGGATATGTTGTAGGAGCCCACAGTAATGTTTTCGCCAGAGGAGTATTTGTTTAGATATTGGTTCATGTTGGAGATGAGATCAGAAGTTAACGAGGTGAGAAAAGGGTATTAAAAAAGACATAAATTTTTTGGATGTATATAATAATTTGTGATTAATGTTGATATTATTATTGTTGATATTATTATTATTATTATTATTATTATTATTATTACTATTATTATTGTTATTGTTATTGTTATTCAAATCAAATTGAATGGATATAAAGTAATATAAATTGGATGCAAAGGATGATTAGGAGGTGGAAACGACTTGGAATATGAAACAACAGAGTTAAAATCTTCACAAAAGAAAGAAAAGAAAAGAAAAGAAAAGAAAATAAAGTGGTATAAGATGGGTTTATTAATAATTGGTATCTAAAATAAGTAATTATGTATTTAGATATTTATATTATATTTCTATTATATTTACGATATATGATATATGATATATAGAAGCGTGACAATATAATGATAATGAAAATGAAGATAGTGAAAATAGTGAAGAATGATAAGGATTTGAAGGTGTTTAAGTCTTGGTAACGTTTTTCTTTTTTCGTCAAAAATCCAGGGACTTAAACATAAAATGTATGCTTTTATTTGATGTTTTTTTTTGTTTTAATTGGAATTATAATTAGATTGATCGATGTGATGCGATGGAAAAGAGAAGAAATAAGAGAAACTGTTATGAAAGGAATGTTTTTAAAGGAAAAGCTATAAATAAATCAAAGGGCCAACCAGTGAGTAGAAGTGCAGACAAAAGAGGAAAACGATGGGAATGGAATTGATGGGAGGATTGCAGCTGGGTGTGAAGTTGGAAAGTAGTGGGAATATAGCTAAATGTAGCAGTGTAGCAGTAGCAGTATAACAATATAGATGTAGATGCTGATATAACAATAATACAATAACAATAAAAATACGATAAAAGCAATATATCCTCTCAAATCCACAGCAAAGCGATGCTGATATAGCCTCTTCTGCTGTTTGGCGCAGGCAGCTGCAGAAAAACAGCACCGCGCAGGCAGCCGCAGAAACGCACCAGCCACACGCGGGCGGAGGCTGAAAGAAGCGCCTGCGAAGGCTCACGGTCGGAGCTCGGTTGGACTGGTTGATCCCGCCGATTTAGCCGGCAGAGACAGCCTACTTCCGGTCAATATATCACACGACAGACGGTTAAATCCTGGCGCACTTACCCGGCACGTTCCTTCGACCGCTCTTTTTCGTTTTGTTCAGAGTATCAAAACAAGATATCCAGATTAACACCAGATTAACACCAGATTAGTGTTGCAGTTATGTCACAGCATGGCAAAGTGGTATACATTGGGTCTATCCCCTACGATCAGACTGAAGAGCAGGTCCTACAGATTGTGAAATCCGTAGGGCCTGTCTGCAAATTTAAGTTGATGTTTGATAAGACCACAGGCAAATCTAAAGGCTTTGCCTTTGTCGAATATGTGGACCTGGAGACAGCAAAGAGTGCTGTACGCAATTTGAATAACTATCCCATTGGTAACAGGAGCTTGAAGTGCGACTTCAGCTTTGAGACGAGTATCATCAACAACAGCAACAGCAACAGCAACAGCAACAGCAACAACAACAACAACGGCAATAACAACAGCGGTATGGACAGCGACAGCGGCATCAACACCAACATCCACAAGATGAGCCTCAACGACGAAATGGACAGGAAGCGAAGAAAGCTCAATGACGACTACGAGATGCACAGCATCCAGAGGAAAATAGGCGTCAACAAGGCCATCGACGCAAACAAGTTGGACCAGCTCAGCATCGAGGAGGTGTTTCCTCCCTTACCCCCGGGCGTTCAGCTCAACCCTGACCAAAACGTCTACGAAGCAGTATCCACCATTCTCAGCAGCACCGATGAGGGCCTTTTGCTCCGGATCCTCGATGACATGCAGCTCATGGCCCAGCGCAGTCCTCGTCTAATGCAGTATCTCCTCCAGAAGAAGCCCCAGTTGACCTACACCATCATCGAGCTCCTTCTCAGTTTTGGCTACATCAGCTCCCAGCAGATTGAGTCCATCCTCCACGAACCCTCCTCCACACTGCTGCCCCTGCCCCTACCAGCGATGCTGCCCTCGGAAACAGACATCATCCGGAAGATTCTCCAGCTCTCCGACGACGACATCACAAAGCTCCCGGACGGCGCAGACCGGGCAAACGTGCTTCAGATCCGACAAAACTACAGAGACGGCCTCTATCCTAACTTGATCTTGTGACCCGTTCCCGCTGCTGCAGGGCCCTGCTCCCCCAAATATATTACCTAATACACATTATCCTTTCTCTCTCCCATTATCTACCGCACTTTCACGTGCCAGGCCGGGTCACTGCCACAAACTCTCATTTGTCACTCACCTCCTTCAAACATTACTAATTCGTTATCTCCATCTCATTCCATACAATTCTATAACTATAGATATTATACTATATTATATTTACTATATTATATTTACTATATTATATTTACTATATTATATTATATTATACTATATTATACTATACTATACTATACTATACTATATCATATCGTATCTCTAATTATCCTACTCAAATCATATCATACCACCCTCTATTTGTTCTAAACAATGTCTAATCCACCTCAAAATCAGCCTCCGGTCGATAACAATCCTCAAGATAATAATCCTCAAGATAACAATAATCTTGATGATCAAGTGTCCCATATCACTTACACTGCATATTACGAAGTCACTCCAATGAACGACCCCAACCACTCCAACGACAGCACCCAACCCAATGACAATAATCCGCCAGACAGAGATCCAAATAACTCCTCAAGAATAATATTCTCTGGCAACACAAGATCCGGTTTGGTCAATCTGCTTTTATCAAGCCTCTTTTCCTTCTCCAACGTTATTCGTGCTGATATCCCAGATTTAGCTAAAAAACATGCTTCTCAAAAGGCCATCAACTCATTAATTCCGGTCCTGCAAAAGCATCTATCCTCAAACAATTGCTCCATCTGTTTCGAGTCCTTTGACCTGTTTTCATCCGACGACGAAAAGGAATTGAATAGTCAAAAAAACAAGGAAAAAGAAAAAGAAAAAGAAAAAGAAAAAGAAAAAGAAAAAGAAAAAGAAAATAGAAAAGAAAATCAAGATCCAATACTAGACAATAACGACTTTGAAATGACTGACATCAATACCACAAACACCTCTTCTTCTCAAGATCCACTCCCTATTCCCAGAAATTTCTTATTCGCTGAAGATGAACCAATCATCCCACTAGCTGCCGACCCAACTGCAAGATCCTACTACTCCTACGATCACCAAACTGAATTATCTATCAAAAAATCAAAACTCGAAGAAAAAAAAAGAAAAAAATTATTCAACAACTTGAAAAAATCTCACATCCCAGTTAAAATGCCCTGTTGTGATCACATCTTTGGTAAATCTTGCATAATCAAATGGCTCCAAAACAATATAACTTGCCCTCTTTGTCGTAGAGAAGTTGATTTTACAACAAACCACAATCCATCAACAAACAACATCCCCAATTCTCCTACAAATAATGACACAGATCAAGACGAATCAAATAACTTTATAATCCTCACTTTCCCCTTAAACGCCTTCTACATATCTTCAAACTGGGCTGGTCCAGCTCACACCATAGATGATCCTGATATCCCAATTCCTACCAACCCATCAAATTATCCTTCTGCTCCTCCTCTTCATTTTGCTCATAATTCATTAGGTCAAGATCAGCCCCCAAGACACTATTTAGATCCAAATCCACCTATAATACGATCTTTAAATCGAATTCGAAATCAAAATCAAAATCAAAATCAAAATCAAAATCAAAATCAAAATCAAAATTCAAATCTCAATTTTGATAATGATACTTTTGAATTACCCTTATCAAATATACCATCTCTTCTGCCTAGTTTCGTTTTCCTCAATTCCTCTCTTCAAGGACCAAATTCAAATTCCTCTCAATCAAACCCAACAAACACTAACACTAACACCAACACTAATACTAATACCACCAACACCAACACCACCAACGCTAACACTAATTCGCCCACACTAAACACCTTAAATACCTTAAATATCTTAAGTGCCTCTGATATCTCTGATACCTCAGATTCAGACAACGACAACACAATATCCAACGATCCTCTAATCGCAGAAACACTACCCACCTCAAACTCAACGACAACCTCTTTACAATCTCGTCCTCTTCTTCCTACTGGCTCGGGTGGTCCTCAAAGACTAAGGCACAACGCCTCTTCAAGATCTCATCCCTACTTGAGAAACAATCAAAATTCCAGAGCAGCTTCAAGAAACTCCAGTCCCTCAGCTTCCAACGTAAATCTCTCGGACAGGTCTTCTTAGCTGTTTGTAGATATTCTCTTACTCTTTTTGTTGTTTTTCTCCTACTCCTCTTACTCTTTTTCTGTTTTGTACCAAGGTTTGTGGCCTCTCATACACATTTTTCTTGCATCACTTCTATATACCCTCACGTACTCTCTGTAATTCTCTTCAAATCACCTCATTGTGCACCCTTTGAAATGTGGGGAGAAAAAAATACTGCTCACTTTTATTTCGTCCATCTTTCTCCGGTCCTATTTTTCCTATAAATACATTTTCTCTCTTTCCTTTTGGATTCCAAAATGCTTTCCTTATCACCATCTCTTCTTGCAATTACACAATGGCAAAGCTAACTGACTATTCTTTTGACCAGTTCTCGGGCTACACCTTATCGCCCTCTGAGAAGAAATCGTTTCTTGATTTCTACTCAATGTTTCCTTTACCAACTGACCAAATCGACTATGGTGAAGCAATCCCAAACTCACAAAGACAAAACTATTCAAAGATATATAGACCAAAATCTCTAGTCAACCTTGACATCTCAAATCCAAACGATCAACCAAACTTGCTAACATACTTGCATCCCTTCTTGGACACCTATTTCAAGTTTTTTGAAATTGCTAGCAATTTATGGCCTAACCATAACTGTCTAGGCGAAAGATTGTTCAACCAACAACTCAACTCTCACAACGATTACTACACTTTTCAAACCTTTGATCAAATCAAACAGAGAAGAAACAATCTAGGCTCTGGTATCCTAAAAATCGTTAGAAACAACAAAAACTATCAAAATTTCATCAAAAATGATCCCAATATCTACTCCCACTCGGATTTCAATTATGAGTTTATACTAACTCTTTACTCATCCAATAGAATAGAATGGGCTCTAACTGATCTAGCTTGTCAAGCTTACAGTTTACCCAATACCACTCTATATGATACACTTGGTTCTGAGACCTCGAATTATATCTTAAATTTAACTCGATCTCCCATTGTTTTTTGTTCTCGTCAGAATATATTGAAAATCTTGCAATTGAAACAGATTCATGAACACGATTTGAAAAATCTTTTAATCATTGTTTCATTTGATGCCTTGAATCACAATAACGCTGAGGACCAATCCTTGAAAGAATTGGCTGAATCTTTAAATCTACAATTATATGACTTGGTCGAAGTTGAAAATATTGGAAAGGCAAACCCTTTACCATTAATCCCTTCAAAACCAAATGATTTATATACAATCTCTTTTACTTCTGGCACAACTGGTGTTCCCAAGGGTGTTGAAATAACTCAAAGGAATTTATCTGCTGGTCTTACTTTGGGGTTCACTCAAATTGGTAAACCAAGTGTTGACAGAATTGAGCATCTTACAGAAATTCAAGCCAAGCACTATACTAAAAACCAACCAAGAACACTAGCATTCTTGCCATTAGCTCATATCTTTGAAAGACAATTTGCTGCCTTTGAATTAGTTTCAGGTGGAGCAATTGGATTCCCAAGTTCAACTAATCCGATTCTGAGACTAATTGAGGATCTAAAAGCTTTAAGGCCTTTTAGTTTAACCGCTGTTCCAAGAGTTTTCACTAAAATTGAAAGCTCAATCAAATTATTAATTGATAATTTACCTGATTCTCAAGCAAAAGTAATTGAAAATTACATATTAGATATCAACGAAGGTCAATCTGGGTCTGGGTCTAGTTATGATACTAATGAAGAACTCTCTCTTATCAATAAAGATTATGTTGACTCAATATTCCAAAAAATTCATGATGAGTTTGGGTTTCATAATATTCAATTTTGTGTAACAGGTTCAGCTCCCATTGCTTCTGAGACTGTTAAATTTTTAAAAGCAGCTTTCAAAATTGGGTTCAGACAAGGTTATGGATTAACTGAATCAATGGCTGCTGCAACCATCAGTAAAGATGAAAGAAATCCGGGCTCGTGTGGTGTTGGTGGTTTAACTGTGGAATTCAGGCTAAGAGACGTCTCTGATATGAACTATTCTATCAATGATTCCGATGGTATTCCCAAGGGCGAATTAATGCTAAGAGGACCTCAAATATTCCTAGGATATTTTAAAAATAAAAAGATCACATTGGAATCATTTGATGAAGATGGATTTTTCCATACTGGAGATATTTGCAAGATCGATCCAAATAATGGTAATAGATTGTATATTATTGATAGAATCAAAAATTTGTTTAAATTATCTCAAGGAGAATATATCAGTCCTGAAAAAATTGAAACAGTTTATCTCTCATCATGTCCAATAATTCAACAAGCATTTGTGTATGGAAATTCAATAAAGAATTATCTTATTGGAGTATTTGGTTTTGATGTTGAAAATTTTAAGAAAAGTATCTTGAATAAACATATTGATCTTTCAATTGTTAATAATTTTGAAAATAAAGATAATGAACAAGTTATTAAAAGATTTAATGAGTTGATTGATAGCAATGATAACAGAGCAGATGATTACAAGTTGATTGAATTGATTAATGAAAACGTGCTATTAAAAAAACCGGTAATTCTGTATTTAAATAATCAAGTTGAAGAATTATCGAGACAACTTAATAAAAGATTGTTACAAAATTTTGAGAAAATTCATAATATTGAGTTTGCAATTAACCCTTTAACAATAGAGGATAACTTGGTCACACCAACTTTAAAAGTTAGAAGGTCTAACTGTAATGCATTTTTCAAAGATACAATTGATAAATTATATAATGAAGGGTCTCTAATTGATGATAATAAATAGGCTCTGATTTTAAAGAGATTTAATTTTTGTTTTTGTTTTTCTTTATTATATATATATATGTATAAATTTATAAATATTAATGAAAAATTTAAACAACCTTTCTAGTTATGGAAAAATTTATTTGGAATATGCATGTTGACGCGTAAGTTTTTGCACCAACATGCATACGGATACCGGACTTCTCACATGCATATGTTATTGACTTTTTGGTTTGTTTTTTTTGGTTTGAATGAACTTTTAATTCAAATATATTTAGGATTAAATCAAAACAAAAAACATAGGATTAGAATTTACTTGTGTTTAGGAAAAAGAAAACAATAGTTTTAGATATACTTTATGGGATTATTAAATAGAAATCAAGTGGATTGGTAACGTTGGTTATTGTGATTTTCAGTGAGATATCTAAATAAAGGCAATTCTTGATATAATGCAATTATTAAAACTATTTTTTCGAGATTTTCAATCAAAATATCGTGGTTTTAAATTGGCCCAAAAATACAGTATATTAGTGGATATAATCTTGAATAAACAATACACACCTGGTATCATCAGTCATCAGTCATCAGTAGGTGTATATTAAAATTAGGAAAGATCTCCCGATACAGAAAAGCGGGACAATAATAGGTTTTTATTAATGTGTTGATATGAGAGGACAGAAAATAGTTTGTGTCTTTTTTATAAGATTTTTTTCTCCCTTGTTGTGATGAAAAAAGTGAGAACTTGTTAGGTGAATTTCTTTTTGTTTGTGGTTTACAGTGAGAAAATGGATGATAGTGAACGAAAATGAGGAACACGAAGACCTGGTCATCGCAGTGTGATGTTGCGTGAAGATGAATTTGAGGCAGAAATATTGTGAGCGAGCATCGTCAATGTGGATCTGGATGGGCCCACCACGACATCTCGCCCAGATAGGTAATGAGGCTCACGGTAGGGCTCAGAGCAGTGGCGTGTGATCACGTGCTTAACTAACAAAGAGTGAGTGTGGCGAGTTGCAGCACGAGCATACTCCTCAATAGGATGGGAAACGAAGGTTGGGATTAGGGTAAGACACATTGAGATCGGCAACTGGAGAAGAGCAGTGGAGGGGGCTGGGACCAGTGATGTGGAGCGGATAAAGACATGCAGCCGGCCGCTGCGAGCGGATTGGTGCTGATTAGGACGAGCGTGACCTGGGCCGGCAGCTGGAGAAGCGCGCGGCGGAGGTAACAGCGAGCCAAGCGGTGGTGGCGCCAGGGAGCTTCCCCAACGTAAACAGGGCGTTGGTGGGTGCAGGGTGCTGAGTCAGCCACACGTGTGCTCATGCAGACGCGCGCGGTTGTTTGACGGAAGCGGCCCAGGGAGCCGGCGCTGTGCCGACGGTGGGAGTTTGATACTCTTGTTTGATACTTTTATTTAATACTCTTGTTTAAGACCCATCTTTAAGACTACCCCCAGCTCCAGACTCCAACTTCTTTAATACTCACCACTGAATGCTCTTTGATGCTCTACACTCTTTAATCTTTAATTCTCTTACCTCCCTCCCCAACAATCACCTATTGTCGCTAGCAGTCGCTGCCAATTTCATAGTCCCTAGACGACGTGCTCGTGGTTCTGATCTCTGGCTGTGATAACCTAACAAACCTCTGGCTGCGCATAAAGTTCTGCAATCCCCAAATTAAACTATTATACTTCATTGGCCTGGATCTATCATAATATGAAAGTTTCTACTAATTACCTTATATCTAGTCCTCCAATATCTAATTTCTCTCATCCAGTCTCTCCCAATTTATAGATTCCCTTTCTTGTCTGTTTCTTCTCCAATCCCCCGTATTATCAACTCAACACCTCAACACACCAAACCAAATTTCAAGTTCTATCTTCAACAGAGATTTTGAAATTTTTTTATCTCTCATCTTTACCCTTTTTTGTTTTCTAACCCTTTGTTGAATTTTATTAATTTCTTTAAAATTCGTTAAAATTCTTCAACACTATCTGCAATCTAATTGCAATCTAATTGCAGTCTAATTGGAAATTTTCGGTTTTTTTTGACAATTCCTTTGATCTTTAGATTAATTTAAATTTAAAATTTTATTTAATCATTAATTAATCATTAATTAATATTATTGCTCATACTTTTTTAATTTCTAATCTCTAATCTTCCCTTTTTTTTTATTTTTTTCTCTCTTTTTCTCTCTCTCTTTCTTCAACCAACTGTTATCTTATTTTTGGTCTCTTTTTTTTGAGATCTCTTTTTAACTGCTATTAATATACTTCAATAATGAATGAATTAAATAGTTTAACCAGAAATAATATTAATATTAGTATTAGTAATGATAATGACAACAATCCTGCCAATGAGATAAATAATAATAATAATAAAAATAATAATATTAATAATAATAATCCAAATAATAATCCAAATAATAATCCAAATAATAATCATCAAATTAACCAGAATAACACCAACAATACTAACAATACTAACACCATTGATATGAATATTGACAATTTTAATACCAATTTCAATTCTTTTAACAATTTCAATTCTTTTAACAATTTCAATTCTTTCAATAATTTTCAAAGTTTTTCAACTAAAAATGATATCAACCAGAACAACACCACCAACAATCCTCCCAACAGCTTGCTCCAAAACAACAACACACAATCACAAAAAACTCTTTCACACCAAGATATCACCAACAACAACAATAACAACAAAAAAAGGAAAAAAAGACCTGCTGGAAATTTCCCCTGTGAATATCCTGGCTGCGAAAAAACCTTTACAAGATCTGAACATCGCTCAAGACATATGCTCAACCACAATCCTCCTGTCATTTACACCTGCCATTGGCAAAACTGTTCAAAAACTTTTGTTAGAAATGATCTCAAAGTTAGACACCTCAAAAGACACAAGGAAAGATTGAAAAAGGAAGAAAACCAGAAAAATCTAGAAATTGAAAGCATGAAAAATAAAGATTCCCTATACAAAGGAATGGGCACAATTAATTTGAATCTAAACTCCACGACAAACAGCTTGGGTAATATTCACAACACCCATAACACTCACAATACCCACACTAATAACCAGAACAATATCAACAATCTTCTGAAAATTGATAACGACATCAATTTTGGTGCCAAAAATACCATTAATATCGATAACTCCACTGAAAAAATCGAAAATGAAGTTATCCATATCAATAAAAAAAGTAAAAAGAATGCTCCAATCGAATTTGTCTTTTCTGTTAATAATTCAAATAATTCAACTTCAACTTCAATTTCAACTTCAACCTCAGCTTCAAATTTATCTTCAAATTCAACCTCACTTTCTTTAAAAAAGAAAATCAAACCCTCATCCAATAACGCTGTTCCAATGAATAACCCCATCCCAATGAATAAATCAAACTCAATAAATTCATCCTCGCTATCCAATAAAATATTTTCAAATCAAAATCATAACAACAACAACAACACTAATAAAGACAATGCAAATGATAGCTCTTTAAACATACCTCTTTTGAATAATAACTTAATCTCAAATGATTTATCAAATGACCAAAAATTTGAATCATCTCAATTGGGCTTACCACTATTTGTTCAACCAAACCAAAATGAAAAAAGATCATCCATTAATACTGAATTTGAAATAAAACCTAGCTATAATAAATTAATAAACAACGATTTGATTGACTCTCAAAACATTGACCCTAACAACAATTCGAATAACTCTAATAACACTGAAATAAACGGTTTTAGCATAACAAATGATATCAATATTAATGAAATAAATACCTTAGCAAAACTAAACACTTTAAATGATTTTAACCCCATTTCAAACATAAGTAAAAATGACTTAAACCAAAATAATAACATAAATAATAAAATAAGTAATCAGAATTTAAATCAAATTAATAATAGCACAAATAACCAGAACTTAAATAACCAAAATTTAAATAATCTGTCTCCTTTTCAATTCAAAAATGATCAAAACCCTTCACAAAATCAATCAAATCAAGATAATTCTCATTACCAAATTCCAAATAATAGCCCTGTGCAACAGGCTCTGTTTTATAATACTCCCTTACCTCCTCCACTTCCTCCTCCCAAAAATCAAAATCGTTATCCAAACAAAACTAACCAAAACCAGAACCAAATTAATCATGACTATTCAAATCCAAACCTACGAAGTAATCAAATTAATCCTCCACCTCCATCATTATTTGGAAAACGCACTCCTCCCACTAGACAAAATAATCAAGATGTCTTGACTGATGAAATATCTGGATTTGATCCAGTAGATAATAACTTTTTTAACTATATATTTCACAACCATGATGTATTAAATGGCCCATTATCTATATCGAATAATATACCACAACAGCAATTAAACCACCAAAATAATTATCAAAATATAAACCAAAAAAATCAAAAATTTCAGCAGTTTTCTCAAAGAAATTCACTTCCTAACAATAATTTTAATGTTCAAGAAAGAAATCAAAATGGCCGAAATACTTTTCTTCAATCTGAATCTTATAATGATTTTAAAAAATTTAATAATAACAAAAATTTGAACAATGGAAACATCTCCAATGGCTCAGATATCTCAATATCAAGCAATTTAAGCAATTTCAATATTTCACAACCAAATTCTCATCTGATATTCGAAAAACAGTCTCAGTTTTTCAGCAATAATTCCAATCATAATAACAATAACAATAACAATAACAATAACAATAACAATAACAATAATAATTTTAATCTTAATAATTTATCTACTAATGGAAGTGTTAATAATGTTAGTGCAGAACATATTAAATTCAATTCTACAAACACAACAAATGAAAGTTTTAATAATAATAACAATAATAATAACAACAATAATATTAATAATAACAATAATAATATTGAGCGTAAAAACTCGATAAATAATTTCAATAGAAATCCGGAAAATAATATGCAATTTAATACCAACAATAAAAATAATATGAATCGACAAATTAGTTATAATTTTAATAACATAAATAGTGTCAACGCTACCAATTATGCAACAGATATATTTGATAATATAAATTCATTTCCCTTTGAATTTTCGCCTGGAACGATGACTGAATTATTTGCATTCTCGCCAATTTTTCCTTCTCCTTCATCTCAAACGTTGATAAATCAAGATTTGAGGAACAAGTTTCTTAAGTTAATCCCACCATTAGAAGAAAATCCTGATTTTACAATTGAAAATTTGGAAAAATGCTTGGTTTCTTATTGGTCTCTTTTTCATATATATCTTCCAATCTTGCATAAACCTTCTTTCAATACATTAGATTCTTCGCCTCTATTGGTGCTTTCCATGATAATGGTTGGGGCTGGATATATGAGAGGAGTTGAAGCTGAGTGTGCAAACTCTAGTCTAAACAGTTCAATGACTCCAGGTTCAATTCATGGTGGTCAAACAACATTTGTTAATGCCAAAGTCTTAGCGGATCTTATATGTGTGCCGTTGAGAGGTTTAATTTTCAGCCATGAGGATTTCAGTCCCCCAGCAGAATTGTGGGTTTTCCAAAGTTTGATTCTTTTAGAGATCTATGAAAAATTTATGACTTCAAGAAAATTGCATGAAAGAAGCTATATTCATCATGGAACTTTGATTCAGTTGCTTAGAAGAACGAGAACACTTGGTGGTGATCCTCAGAAATACGAGTTGTCTAGCAGCACAGCAAGTGAAGCTGAGGATGAAGAAGATGATGATGACAGAAAAAGATTAAAAGCCAACGAATTATGGAAAAAGTGGATTGAATATGAGTCTATGAACAGAGCGGCCTTTATGGCATTTTATATGGATATAAGTCATGGTATTATATTTGGGCACCAACCAATTTTATCGGTTCACCAAATAAGAATTTGCATGCCTTGCAGTGATGAAGTATGGGAATCATCTTCTCATGAAATCAACAATAATCTTAATCTTAATACAGATAATGATTTTGGTTACAATCCAGAATTTTTGAACACCCAACTACCCCCGAAATTTAAAAATGCTTCTTTCTTCATGGAACTAGGATCTATCATCAAGTCTAAGGAGATTAAATCCAAATCTTCATTTGGCATGAAGGTTTTAATGACCGGATTATTAGCCATATTATCTCAATTGCAGCATGATCATTTACAGTTTTCTTTATATAAGGATTCAACTGTTGAAATATGGAAAGAAAATTTGTTAAAAGTTTTGGATCATTTTATACACGATTACGTTAATGGTTGCTGCAACTCAAACACATGTCTTTTAATTAATGATACATATTACTCAAATTGCAATTTGGACAATCTCAGCGAAAATAAAAATAATAACAATGGAACAGGTTCAAGTGCGATGGATAAAACATATAGCACAGCTACAAATATAACAATTGGCACAAGTGGAAGCTCGTTTGAGCCAATAATACCGAAGTATTATTTATCAAATGACACTAGATGTAAGGTTCCATCATATCATTTGGCTCATATCACCATGACGACAAATCATTACGATTTGGTTATCTATGCTGGAGCACCATCAAGAATGAATGTTAAATCTAAATCAATCAATTATGACACAGTTAAGAAAAGAATCGAAATATGGTGCAAAAACATAAAAAGTAAACTATCAGTCTTACATGCATACTTGTATCTCTTTGAAATGTTATTGAAACCACAAGATGTTTTTAATGAGGGTGATTATAGCTACAAGCCATTGGAAGATCCGATTTTGCAAAGAGTCAATGCCATGGCTATTTGTATATTAACTATATGGGCATATAATTTTACAACAGAAGGAATCGAAAATAAGCTATATGATGAAGAAGATAATTTAATCGTTAATAGTAATAATATTAATGGAATCGAAGGGCTTGAGGATGGATATGAATACCTTCGAAGAATTCGAAACAGTCTAAGTAATGAATGTGGTTATTCGTTGCACTGTACAAAACCACTTGATTCCAAACATTTTATTCATATCAGCAAGGCTCAAGCATTGTGTCTAGATTCAGTAAAAGATAAGAAAAATATGGTTGGGTTGTTAAATTTAATTTCAAATGGGTTTTCACAATCAAATTGGGAATTATCTAAAGAGTTTTCCAAATTATTAAAAAATTGTGCTGAACGAAGTTTAGGCCGACATAGAGTGAAGTGTGATTTTATGTATAATGATATTAGAAAATCCGGGTATAGATAAAGACTTAAATAAGCATTTGGAATGATGTGATTTTTAAGTGATTAATATGAATTTGAGTGTTATTGTTATTACATTTTATTCATAACTTTTGATTCCTTAGAATTTGTTGATGATGTAAATTTAGATGACTTTGTTTTTGTTTTGCATTAATTATAACTTCTTATATTTTTTTTCTCTCCTATTTACAATTATTTTTTACCAGTTATGTTCTTGGTGTATTAAAATCATTAAACATATTATACTTTTGATATAATTATAACAATTAAGAAATATAGAAATATGATTGTTATCAATTCTACTATTTTTAGTTATTTTTGTAGATTCTGCAATTGTTTTTTATTGATTTAATTTTTCTAGTTGTTTGATTAAAATTATAACTTTGCCAAATTATTCTATGCTGATTAAGACTGTTAAATTTTGAAGCTCCTACTTAGTTTTGATAAAGTGAGAGTATTGGAAAATGAATATGAATAAAACTTTTCTTATAAGATTATGAAACAATGCAAGGCATAATGACTGAAAAATAATGACTTAACATCTTACAGTTAAGAGAAAAAACAATTTTATAACAATCAAAATAAAAAAAAGGAAAATAGTCTCATGAATTTTCTCAAATAAATTAGTTCAATGAAAAATGAGTATACCAAAGGGTTAAAAATAACAATAATTTTGAGTAAATTGATGGGATTCATCATAAAAATGTTTTTATGGTCTTAGGGATTTTTGAAATAAAAAAAATCAAAGACAGGTTACTAATAATATTAATATTCAAAAATGAGCCATAATGAATACATTTGAAGTAATGAATACATTTGAAGGTTCTTGTTGAATAAAGTTGAGATTTTCTCTGATAAACAAAAATAAAGACTTAAAGTATTGGTTATCAGAAGTTCTCAGATTTCAAATGGAACTGATTTCAACAAACAAATCTCAATATTCTCGATAAAAGTATCCATTTAAAACTTGAAAGTTCAATTTGATTTGATACCAGTATTACAAAAACTGATTTATTTTATTGTTTGCCAAAATAGTATCAAAGTTGATTGACGAATGATTCTAGGCATTTGCGCAATATATAGACTAAAGATTTTATTGACTATCGCGTTTTGGTTCTGGAAAACATTCAATCAATCCAACCAAAGTGTTTCCAACATAAACTAACAGTTTAAACTTCCACAGTCTTCAAGATGAATTAAGAGACAACATTTTTTGAATAAATTCACCCAATGTTTAATCTGTTTCGATTTCCAATTTGAAATTCTTTTTTGAAGATCCGTTGCAGTGGTTTAAGACCATTCCAATGGGTCGAGTATTTTGAAGCCAGTGTAGTGGGTCGGATATTTTAAGTCTATTCATGTGGGTCTTGTAGTTGGAGACCATTTATGTGGGTACCAACACTTCCCGTTCTAGAATCTTCTTCGTTTTCTTTTTCTCTTTAAAGCTGTTGTTAATTGTGTAATAATCGATTGAGATAGAGAACATCTTCTGTTGATTTGAACTAGCAATTGAATCAAAAAGTAGCAGATTGGTATATTACTGTTTGTTTTGAACCTTTTCTTTTTTGACATTTACTCTTTTATCATCCTTTTTACTTTGTGACGTGCTCATCTATTTGGATATGGACGACTTGGATTTATCATTAGAGCCTACTCTTAATCATATATTCGACAAGGACTCGACGTTGAAATGGATTTTTGTTGGTGGAAAAGGTGGTGTGGGTAAAACCACTTCTTCATGTTCTACTGCCATTCAATTAGCGTTATTGAATCCTGATAAGCAATACTTATTGATATCAACTGATCCTGCTCACAATCTTTCTGATGCCTTTGGTCAAAAATTTGACAAAGATGCAAGAAGAGTTGAAGGCTTGAATAATTTATCGTGTATGGAAATTGATCCAAATGCATTCATAGAAGATATGAAATCCTCCAATGCTTTACAAAATCAAACCAATGATCCTTCAAATCCATTTAGTGGCTTATCATCCATAATGAATGATATGAGCACTACGATTCCCGGTATTGATGAAGCATTATCATTTATGGAAGTTATGAAGCACATTCAAAAACAAGACGCCAATAAAGATGATAAAAGTGGTAGTAAAATTGATTATAATACAATAATTTTTGATACTGCACCAACCGGTCATACTTTAAGATTTTTACAGTTGCCAGCAACATTAGAAAAATTATTAGGCAAAGTAAACGATTTGTCTGACAGATTTGGGCCATTATTAAATAATTTTATGGGATCAGCAAATTTGAATCAAAATAAACAACAAGACATTTTCAAAAAATTAAAAGATATTCAAGTGACCGTCAGTGAAATTAATAAACAATTTGTCGACCCTGAATTAACAACATTTATTTGTGTTTGTATATCAGAATTTTTATCATTATATGAGACCGAAAGATTAGTTCAAGAATTAATAAGTTATAATATGGATGTTAATTCTATTATTGTTAATCAATTGTTATTTAGTGATGAAGCCAGTTGTAAAAGATGTTTATCAAGATGGAAAATGCAAAAAAAATATCTAAATGAAATGTATGATTTATATGAGGATTTCCATTTAATTAAAATGCCCTTATTGGGTAATGAAATTAGAGGTTTAGACAACTTGAAGAAATTTAGCCAATTTTTAATAAAACCTTATGATCCAAAAGAAGATGAGCATATTATTTTTGAATTAGAAAACAAAGATTAAATTAATTATAAAATTACATACATATCAGATAGGTATTAAATAAATATTACATTATTTACATTAGAAAAGAAAAGGAAAAAAAAAAAGTATATATATATTTATGTATAGTTAAATTAATCAGTTGATGGAATCTCTATTTCACTTAGAGATATCTTTAAACTTTCAATGTTTTCCTTGTAATATTGGATTGAGTCATGATCTTTAACCAAGTTATTATCAATTGAATATTGGTACATGTGAATTAGATTATTTGTAGCCATTTTTAAGATTGTAGCGGAGGTTGAGTCTGATCTTGAATGAACATAAGACTCATTTATAGCTTGTTGACACCATTTGATTGAAATATTGTAAAAATGTTTAGCCCATAGGATTTCTGATACGTATAGTTTTAATTTGGGCACATCATTAACATTTAAAATCAAGTCTTTTTGAAAGATATCAATCTTTGAAGAATCCTTTTTTTTAGGCAATTGTATGCCAAAGGAATTTTTATCTTTAATGAAATTTATATTAAGGTTGGTTTGATAGTCTGTTAATGATTTTAAATTTGATAAGAAGATTTTCAAAGCAATATCCAAGTTATTGTTATTATTTGAGGTGGATTTGGTATAAAAAACGGCCAATTCATTTGAATAATCTAGCAACTCTCTGGTTAAAAACAGATCAGGAAATTTGTTTATATAGAGATCTTCGACTGATATATTTTCATTATTATTATTTGAATTATTATTTTCATTATTATTTGAATTATCATTTAAATGAACCGATGGATCGAAGTCGATTAGGAGAGATTTATAAGTATTGGATTTATTTGGATCATTTAATTTTAAGATTTTAAGAGCGTTTAAATAGAGAAATTCAATTTGAGTTGATAATTGATTATTATTAGTAGTTGGAGAGGGGTCTTTTGCATTTAATTCAAAATTTAACATATTTGCTTTAATTATCAAAGCGTTTGCTAATAGATCAAAGGTGATTAAATTGGACAAGAACTTTTTTTTAATTTCTTTTTTTGATTTTATTGAAAAGTTATCGAGATTTATGTAATTTTGAGTATTTGATAAATCAATGGATAAATCGATTAGATTTTGAATCTTTTTAGGATCGTCGCCTATCAAGGATTTTAAGATGGCCAACCGTATTAATAGATCACAATAAACATGAATGAATTCCAAATTTTTTGATTGTAGTACATCTAAAGATAAAAAATAAGATATGTCATCGGATTCAATATCAAAGGGCAAGTTATTTGAATCATTAATTGCCCTTAAACAGGCTAAAAAGAATTCGTGAGCATACTGATTTTTTATATGGATCTTTGAGAAGAATAAACCAAGAATATATAGGGATCTAAAATATATGGAGAAACTGTTTTCGGTGGGCAAATAGTTGTATTGATTAAAATGGAACTTTAGTAGTTTGTAGGACATTATAACTAAAAAGATTGCACCAAAGTAAATAAATAAGATGACCTTTGAAAATTTCGCAGAGATTTGGATAAATTCTCTTAAATGTCTGTTTTTAACAACGATTTTTTGAATATTTCTCGATTGATTTAATTGGAAAATTTTGCTTTGATTTGGTTTTGACCAAGCAGTGTTTGCTATCTTGCTGATGCCAGGAAGAGAGCCTGTGCTCGCGATTCCAAAAGTCCTCAAGCTGTCAGCAACATTGTGATTGATAATGGTGTTGTAGTGGTTGGTCAATAGAGATCTCCTGCTGAGGGAAACGTTGTATTTGGAGCTCCAGCAAGAGAAAAGCGACAATGGAGCGACGTTGCAGCGCAGTGCCAAAGCAAAGTTTCGTCGACAGACAGCAAGCATCTTTTCCACAGCCAAAACACAGTCTTCTCTTGCTCCTGTTTCTTCTGCTGCTTCTGCTTCCTGTGCTTCTTTTCCGTTTTGCTGATTGTTGATCACGTGTAATGTTTTTGGTGACCAATCAAACACTTCTGTGGCTGACTAATATCCGTGGTGTGGAAGCGGTGCGGAATGATCTTGCAAGATGTACAGAAGACGGATCGGAATCAGATCGGAAACAACTATGAATCGTTTAACCGGGGTTTTTCACATGCAATTTGGTGCTGGCACCGCAACGACCCAACGAGCTCCCCGGCGGAAAAACAGCGAGCGCGACCGTCCCAAGATAGCAATTTTCCGATCTCCGCCATGATCATGTTCGACACGATGTTCTCAAAGCGCTCACGAAACGCTCACAAAGCACACACAAGGCACACGCAGCACTCACGCAGCGCTCACGCAGTTCTGTCGTTTCAACGAGGTTTTCTCGCTATTGTTAAACTTGTCTTCAATAGCAGAATGAAGCACAGTTTTTGTTGATATTTTCTAATTAGCTGTGATCTCTCTGGCAGTTTTGCAGGATATTTTCTCTGTTGACCTTTTTCTTCAGTGATATATATTTCTTTATTTGTCTGTGCTTTATATTTCTTGGACATCAGCTAATTAACTCTTTTTTTCTTTCTTGGATACCTATTTTTGTCTCCATTTGATTTCGAGCTGTATCTTCAGCCTATAACATTCCCCCAAAAGAAACACTTTCAACGAACGATAGATATAGAAGAAACTGTTCCAAACTGCGATTTGGCATTAACCACCAAAGCTGTTTCAAAATACACAAATTAATAAGTTATTTTCAAATTTAATTCTTCTGGAGTCGTTTTAAACACCAGAATACATAATTACTCTACTGGTTCAAATTTTAAAAAGAGAAAATGTCTTTAGAGCTTTCAACTTCCGTTTCTAATCATATCGATGAACATGAACTAACCAACCGGAATAATATTAATAATATGAATAGTAATAGTCATAATATTCATCCTCATAATATTCATCCTCATAATATTCATAGTCATAATAATAATCATAACGATAATCATAATAATAACAATAATAATAACAATAATGACAGTATTGATGATACATATAATGATGAGAGTGTGATCTCTAACACTTCGTCTTCCACAGATTTATCCTCATCAAATAACACTTCGGATAATATTGATTATGAAAAACTACAATATTTAATAAAAAGTCAAGATACATTTAGAAATTTGAATTTGAATCCAAATTTTTTCAATTACAACAACCATTTAAAAAAGGAGAAACCTGTTTTCATTAACAAAATTGACAAATATCAATTGATAATCAGTCTTTCATTAATATGCTCATTAATACTAATAAATTTTTTAATTCCCTCATTACATCAATATAGTAAAAATTTTCTTCATTTACAGTATTTACATCCAAATCCAGCATCCTCATCCTCATCATCATCCCCGTCATCATTGAATTCAAAGTATTTTTATGGTATTGGTATAAACGACAGTTATTTTGTGATATTTTGGATTATAAATCTAACATTGATCCGAATCATTATAATGGACATTATATTAAAACCAATTGCTTACTACTATTTCAAGATTCATAAAGATAAAAACTTGCAAAGGTTTTCCGAACAAGGGTGGTCATTGTTCTATTACTCTATATCATTTTCATCTGGGTTTTATTTGTATTACAATTCTGATTATTTCAACAAATTAGACAATTTGTACAACAGCTGGCCTAATGATAAGATTTCATTTCTGAATAAGATTTATTATTTGGTCAATGTGAGCAATTGGCTCCAACAGATTTTTGTTCTTAATATTGAGGAAAAGAGAAAGGACTATTTGCAAATGTTTTCGCACCATATTATAACGGTTTTATTGATAATTGGATCGTATTATTATTATTTTATGGAGATTGGAAATGTTATATTAGTGTTGATGGACATTGTGGATGTGATATTGTCATTAGCCAAAATGCAAAAGTACTGCGGATTCAATAAGATTTGCGATGTGACATTTATAATTTTTTTGATATCGTGGATTATATTGAGACACGGATTTTATAATGTATTGACGTACCATATATTTCACAACTACCACAGGTTGATGAAAGATACCGAGTGTACTTTTGATAGTGATAATAATAGTACCAATGATGTTGATCTACCAAGATGTTGGACGGATAATATTGTGAGATCGTTTGTTGCATTGTTAGTCGGATTACAGATTCTTACATGTATTTGGATGTATTTTATTTTAAGAGTTGCATATAAAGTTATAAAGGGAAAGGGAGCTGAAGATGTTCGAAGTGACACTGAAACTGAAGATGATGGTAAACATCAGCATCAGCATCAGCATCAGCATAAACATAAGCCCCAGCATCAACCTAGGGATAATGAGGGTATTGAAAATATTAATAAGAATTAATCAATTGATATTGAGTTTATTAATTGATATGAAATTAATTGATAAGAAATTGATTGATTGGTTTTTTTATTATTTTTGTTGTTATTTTTTTATCTTTTTGTTTTTTTTTAATTACTTGATTACTTGATTATCATTTTAAAAGATTAACATTTAATATTTAATAATTTTCTTTTTTTTTTATTATTATTCTTTTCATCATAATGTTATTAATGAATTCATTTGATTTTTCTTTTAAAAATTTGAATTTTAGCAATAAAAAAGAAAAAAACACAATACAAAAAAGAAAAAAAAAAAAGAAAAAAAAGATAAAAAAAGATAAAAAACAAAAAAACAGAAAACAGTTAGAAATTAATCAAGAGGAAATAATGATTTTATATCATTTTGAACATCTTTACATTTACTTTACTTTACTTTACTTTACTTTACTTTACTTTATTATTATTTATTTATTTATTTATTTATTTATTTATTTATTTATTTATTTTATCACTTACCTATTTTGTTACTTATTTATTATATTACTTATTTATTAAAGAAATTGCTAAGATTCAAATTAAACCAAACAATTTTAATTATATTTATATTTACATTTTCTATTTTCTAGTCTGCTTATGAGATTAAAATGATAATCAAATGTTAAAGTAGTGAATAAACAGTTGGGAAGTAATGGATTTAGAACATACAAAAGCGTAGAAAACGCAAGAAAACCAAGGCTAGTACGAGTATAAAAGGGCGTGATGGGCATAATGGACAGCGGACATAAATGAGGGTCGAAATGGCTTTTTCACAGAAAGCGCCGATTCAGCTGAGGCAGTCAAGCGATGTGTCAAAAATGTGTCAAAAATCAGAAAGAAGCTGAGCAGATAAGCGACACTCAAGAGCTATCATGGCTTTGGAACCGCAGTCGCGTAACAGCATTGCTCAGCTTCAGATCGAGCTCCAGCATCCACATCCACCTGTCTGCTGGTGTCACTTATCTCCTTAAGCTTCTCGCTCTTCTGCCCTGGCATCCTACCGTCATATGAGCTTACCCAATCCACACTTCGCTGACTCAGTGCTGACTCAGCTTTGCTTGGCCAATCAGCACGCGGCCATTCGCGCTGACACTGCCTAAGCGCATGTGCCGTCATCAGACCGGCTGCGCCCAGGCAGGGTCACGCAGACACCAGCGCTGTGGACTGCTTTGCGCACACTGATTGGCGGCCAGTGCTGGGGATTATAGCGCTAGGGCCGCGCCGGCGAGGACGCGCGCTCCCTTCGGCTTCGCTCCGTCGCGCGCTCCCATGGAAGGCCCACTTCTTGGATCAATGCTCTTCCACTTTCTGCCCGGTTTGGGCTGGGCTTCTCGTTATCTCGCCATGGCTCTATGTCTTTATGTTTCTATGCTTCCATTCTTTGTAACTTCACTACTTAAACAATTGCAATTCCTTCTGGCTCTGCTTTTCTCTGTCTTTTCTTTCTCACCCAATGCTGCTTTCGTTCACTCTTTCTGTCTCACCCGAATTTAAACTTTCTTAGACACAAAGGAATTGACATTTATTCTCTGTTTTCTTTTTTTTCCCACTTTCATTTCTTTCAAACTCTTTGGTCCCGATTTACTGCTTGTCTGCATTTAAGCAAAAAATGTCCAAAATATCTTCAGAAGAACTCGCAAAACACACGTCTGAAAAGGACTGTTGGTTGGCCATTCATGGAAAGGTCTACGACATGACAACTTTCTTGGAAGAGCATCCTGGTGGCTCCAAAATTCTTTTGAAATATGCCGGGAAGGATGCCACCAAACCCTTCGATCAAATACACTCCACTTCTATCATAGACTTCTTTGAAGATGACGACAACACAATGGGAACTTTCGATGCTCCTCCTCCATCAACCAAATCCGCTTCTCAAGATGACGAAGACGATGAAGACAACGAAGGAGACGGAGACGAAGAAGGAGATGATGAGGATGAAGAAGATGATGATGAGGATGCAGATGGAAAAGAAAAGTCCTCTGATTCCTCCAATACCGACAAAAATGTCGTTATCATGAGAAACAACGAACTCAAACCAACTCTAGACCAAATCTTCAGCTTGAATGACTTTGAATATGTCGCCAGATATTCAATGCCTGTTCCTGCCTGGGCCTATTACTCTTCAGGTGGTGACGACGAGATAACCTACCGTGAAAACCATCTTGCTTACCAGAGAATCTTCTTCAAACCAAGAATCCTCATAAACGTTCTCGACATCAACTTGTCAACCACTTTACTAGGCTCCAAGACCTCTGCACCATTCTACATTTCTGCCACTGCCTTAGCTAAGTTAGGCCACCCAGATGGTGAGAAATGCCTAACAAGAGCCTGCGGCAAAGAAAACATCATCCAAATGGTCTCAACAATGTCCTCCTACTCCTTCGAAGATATCATGAACACTTCCCTCCCCGACCAAGACCTATGGTTCCAACTATACGTCAACTCAAATCGTAAAATCTGCGAAAAAATCATTAAAAAAGTCGAAAAACTAGGCTACAAATCAATCTTCGTCACTGTTGATAACGCCCATCCCGGTAACAGAGAAAAGGACAAAAGAAACAAATCATTTGTCATCTCAAACTTATCCCTTCAATCAACCTCTCAGTCCTCAAACACAATGATCGACCCCAGATTATGCTGGGACGACATCAAATGGATCCAGTCAATCACAAAGTTGCCAATCGTAATCAAGGGTGTCGGTACCGTTGAAGACGCCGTAAAGGCGATCGACTACAACGTTCAGGGCATTGTTCTCTCAAACCATGGTGGCAGAGAATTGGAATTTGCTCGTCCTCCAATTGAAGTCCTAGCTGAACTAAACCCCATATTGAAACAGAAAAACCTAAAGGGCAAATTCGACGTCTATATCGATGGTGGTGTTAGAAGAGGCACTGATATAATAAAAGCTCTATGTCTCGGTGCTAAAGCTGTGGGTATTGGTAGATCCTTCCTATATGCCCTATCAACCTACGGTGATGATGGTGTAGAAAAAGCCATAAAAATTCTTAAAGATGAATTGCTAATGAATATGAGACTATTGGGTGTCACTAGTTTGGACCAGCTAAATGATAGATATATCGACATTAAGGGGTTGGAAAGTAGAAGCTTTGTGGGTTTCGACAATTTCATTGAAAGAATTTATGAACCAATGGCTCTACCAAAATACAAATCTAAATTATAGATTATATAATATACACTTTTTTCTTTTTTTCTAAATCAACATCTTTTCATTCATTGGTAAATTCATCTTCATTTTCTCTGTATCTTAATATAATTATAAGCATAATTATACGCTTTTGGTTTTGTTTATTATTTTCAAAATCAAAATCAAAATCAACGTCTTCGTTTTCCCTTTTTCTGTACTAACTCAAATCCATCATCATCAACAATTGGCCCTTCATTTTTATCTTTATTTATTGTCATTTCACCCAATTTACTGGCCAAACTACTTTTATTCTCCGCCATTACATTCTCTTCTGTTTCTTTTTCTTTTTCTTCTTCCTCTTCAACCTCAATACTCGAATCGTCATTAATAACAACATTCTTGTATTTCTTTTTACCTTCCTTTCTCTCTTCTTGTTTCTTTAACCATGTTTCATATAGTTTATCCACTACTTTATACTCCTTATTAACACAATCTCTATAAATATCAAGTATTCTGGCCGTAATTATCAATCCACTGTCATTTTCAATTTGATTCTCAAACTCATCAAACATAATATATAACAAGGTATCCTCAATCAAAATATTGTCAACTGCTTTCTCACGAAACAAATCAACCACCACTGCTGTTACCCAATCTCTCTTTTCCTCAGAATTTGGTCCTCCCCACTTATTTTCAACAGCAATATCCAATTCATTCCACGAATATATTATCATACTAACTCCCAATTCAAATTTTGCTTGCTGTTTTTCATCTGCAAATATCAACGAGTCCTGCTCTGTTGTTGCTTCAACATAGTCTGTTGGATCGATGTTTTTCACTTCAAGTGGCTTCAAAATAACCATTTTGTCTTTATATGTTTATATTTATATTTCTCTCACTCTATCTACTTCTTTATACTACTAAAATTTAATAGCATCAAAATGTCGCTCTGATTGATAAATTTTTCATCAGCCTCCAACCTAAATTCGCGCCACTGGTGTGGTACCGACAGAAATCTCCAAGCCGGATATTTTATTATAAAACACAACTATTTACAAACCAAAAGAAAAATAGTAACAAATAAAATAGAATATAATTATCTGCAACTTTACTTTTTTAAAATGTTTAAAATGCTATTCTTTGCGTTCATGATATCTTCGGGTTTTAAAACAATATCGTTTTCATCGCAGATTCTTTTGATTATTTTGCCACTCTCACGAACACTTGGTTGAATCAAAACACTAAATAGCTCGGTTTTGCTTAAACTACCATCTGGGTTTGTCTTGACCTTTTCGAAAGCTTTTTGTATTTCAATCATAGCATTTTGAAATTCCTGATTAGTTCGAGCCAATTCCATCAACCTTTGAATATTGTCTTGATATTGCAGCGTAACTCTTGAAGATGAAAATGGTCTAGCGGAGTAGTTGCTGTGGTTGATAAAAATCCTGCTGCTATTTCTCTGAACTAAGAACGAGGATCTTAACAAAAAAGACACTTGTTTCAAACAACGAAAGCTAGACATTTTCAATTTGAATCTCAATTACAACACTGCTATTGCTCTAACTCTGTTCTAGCACTTTGCAAAAAAAAAGAAAGAATAGAAGTAAAATCAAAATCTTACCAAATTTCATCTTATCCGTGCTTTTACCAGTTAATTTTCCAACCAATCAGCGTTCAGCTCTGGGCCTGTGTCAACGAACCCTCTCTGTTTACTACAAAACGAGAAACGAATACAATTAGATTCCTATAAAGAGTTCTTGTAGCAAATGCCATCGACTAGCTTGAAGACCTTCTTCATATCGTCTCTATCCACCAAAAACCACTCGGTGTGCAACTTATAATCCACATCATCAGCTCGCACTCCACAATTCTCGCAGTACAAATTCACTTTCCCATATTTCTCTCTTAGTGTATCATGGATTAACAGTTCAATCTTGTATAAATTCTTTGGACAATAATACCCTTTCAACTGATTATTGTAGCTTTTGAATTTCAATAAATTGATAAAATTATTATAATTCATTCGGTCTGGGTCATTACTAAGATTTGCCTTTGAATCTCCCAAATTTAATAACTTTAAACCACTATTAATGAATTTAACAGAAGTCTCAAACAATAAAGGCTCAACAATAATTAAATCGCATTTGCACTGGGTTTCCCATTGCTTGATTCTTTTTTGCACAGACTGCGTAGTTAATCCAATTTTTAATAAAATGTGGTTTTTAGGATCAAAGCTTTCCCATTTCTTGTTGCTAATAAATTCACTATTAGCGCGCCTATTATTATTAGAACTGTTCTCAATCTGAACCCAGTCCTTTTTTGATGGATTTGGTGATAGTAAATGCTTTAAAGTGTAAACATAAATAAACCCTTCATTTTCAACGTTTATTGTATCCGTATTATTCTCCATGTAGTTACTTGGCTTATTTGATAGCTTTATATTATACACTTTATCATATTGTTTTTTTGTTTTTTTAACGCCATTTCCACTGGAGACTTTAGTTGTTGTTGTGGTGGTGGTTGGGCTTGCGGCAACTTGATTTTTCTTATTTTTAGAGCTGAATTCTAAATTCTGAATATTGTGAACAAACGAATTCTTAGAAGGTTTATATGATTTGCCATCAGTTTTATCTGTTTTTTTATTTGAGCTAGAAGCAGTTGACACTTTGGCTGAGCCGGGAGCTATCTTTACTTCTTGATCTTGATCTTGATGATAATGACAATAGTTCCCTTCAAAGACTTGTTTCTTGCATCTTGTATTTTGCTTAGTGACCCCATGGCATTGGACAGACATCTTAAAATTGAATATATATATTTTACTCCCACTCAAACCTGTGAAGTCCAACTCTCCAAAAATACGCTACAATGGAATAGAAAATCGATAATGAATAGTCCAGTGTTGTCAGAACTTCTCAAAGTCTAAATATAAACAAGCCCAAACTTACCACTCAATTGGTATGCTCAACACCAAAAATTACCAGCAAAAAGATAGGCTCAACAGAACTCTGTGGACTCAGCTCGAAAAACTTATTGCTCCAAGAACAAATATACTATTTGGCAGGTGTTGCTCCAGCACAAATCGTTTCAAAAAAGCTCACTATTCAAGAATAAACACAACATCGTCAAAACTATCAAAGAGCGTTTTGACATGGACTAAATCCAAAATCTAGAATCTGGCACGACCTCGAATTTCCTTTTCGGGAAGATGGGTGTTTTAAAGATGGATAGTTTTTGAGTTTTTTTTATCAAACAATTGCTTCATTGGTTGAATTGCCTTGCCATAAAATAGAATTCATTTAATTATAACAAATTTGATTTGAAATTTCATAAACTATTAAACATATTTGAAAAAAAAGAAAATAAACTAAAAGTAAAACTTTTAATAAAATAAATAAGTAGTGTTAAATAAGAAATAAATTAAAAAATTATTTCGTGAAAGGTTAAGTCACAGTTAAAAATACAATCAAAAATTGAAAGGCTTTAAAATAAAATAAAACTGAAGTCCAATAAAGCTTCACGTTTTTTAAAAGTAAAGAGTTGTTTTTTAGGATTAAAGAAAAATGATAAATTAAATCATTTCGAAGAAAAATTAATCATTTCAAATAAAAATTAAGTAAGAAAAGATAATAAAAGTAACAACATAGTGCTGAACTTGATTGATAAATTGTTAGCACCATTAGTTGCTTGAATAATAGTGTAATCTGTAGTTTCATGACTATCAGCAATACTCTTTGAAGGTTTTGGTTCATCAGTGTGAACACTTTCATCAGTTGTACTAGAAAAAATTTCAATTATAGTTCCACTCGATTTAGCACCAGCTTCTACAGTAGAACTAGAAGGTTTCTCTTCTGGTTTTTCTTCTGGTTTTTCTTCTGGTTTTTCTTCTGGTTTTTCTTCTGGTTTCTCTTCTGGTTTTCCTTCTGGTTTTTCTTCTGGTTTCTCTTCTGGTTTTTCTTCTGGTTTTTCTACACCATTATAGTTACCATTATTGTTTCCGTTATAATTACCATTTTCGCTTCCGGTATTGTAATTACCATTGCCATTACCATTGTTATTACCATTACCATTGTAACTGCTGTCATTAATTATGGTATAACCATTATCAACGTTGTCACTATAGTTATTGTTTACATTATTATTATTATTGTTGTTGTAATTACCGTTGTTGTTACCATTGTTGTTTCCATTATTGTCACCAGTGTTTCCATTACCATTACCATTACCATTGTTGTTTCCATTACCGCCAGCATTGTAGCT